>NW_028255702.1:0-52035 GCF_964263255.1 Lissotriton vulgaris
GAGTGAAGCTAGGAGGTGCAAGGCACCATTAGGTTTTTCAGGTATACACCCGTTACAACGCAACTTTTACTCCGCACTACCATCAACCACTTTGCTGATGCTCTCGCTGCCAACTGATACACTCCGAATTTAACAGAGTTATCCCTCTACCACCAGTGTGTACACATCTAGAATATAAAAGGTAAAATTGCCTAAAGTTTAACATATTCACTGCATTCCTCGCAGAATATTACAATGACAGGCGATGTCGCTCATCGGCAGTATGTCTGTCGACATGTTTCAGCACTTATTGAAGCTACCTCAGGTAGGTGCATTCATATCTGAGAATCCTGTGTGCATTAGTATCTACCTCTCTTGTAGAGACTGTAGACCTCAGCCAAACCTGCCCTGCCCTACAGATCCCAGCCTTACCAGAGCCACTGGATCAGTGAGGGTTAATGGAAACTGGCCATGATCTGCTAACTGAGCAAAGCATGCTAACAGGTTTAAGAAACATCTATGTAAGTGTACACTGTCAGGTAAAAATGTATGATCAAGTCTGTGTGTGAGCAGAATGCTGATACTATATACAAAAAGTGTGTCTAAAAATAAGGGTATAAAAAACAATATTTGGAAGAAATTTGCTTCAAAAATATCTACGGGGAAAACAAATTTCAAACAGTCCCCAAATTTACTAAAGGAGATTTCTTTGTGCCTTTATGTGTTGGCTCCTTGAATGTTAATGGTAAATGGCCTTTTTCAATTATGAGGAGGGGTTTAGGGACAGACTGAGGAAGGGCTTAAGACTATCCTGAAGAAACTCAGGCACAATATTTTTAAAAGATCAAACTCACAAAAGGTTTTACTCCAGCAAACCCCACAAAGCACCTGGAAGTTCATAGGGGTGTCTTTCCAGAATCAGTTGGGATCTTGAGTTGCACTGAAGGCTTATGGTCCGAACTTTTTAAGTGTGACATGCCCCATAGGTGTTCGCTTGTTGTCACCCAAAGCAAAAGGCAAGGACTATGATAAGCTCACTTTGCACATCACTCAGGGCCAGATGTACGACCCTAAATTGAATGCGCAAACAGGTTAGCAATCCATTTGCGCATGCAAAAACGAATAGGGCCATGTACAATTCATATTTACTGAGTCTCAATTTGTTTGTGACTCGCTAAATAGGATTAGCGACTTGTTACTAGAAAGGGGCGTTTCAAGAGTGTCCCTTCCTAATAGCGACTCTCTATCCTATGTATGAATGTTTTGCAAACTAGTTATCAGACGCATTCTGTCTCCTAATATGATGAGCCTCTGATATGCTACTTGAGAGAGCAAGGTAAACAATGGTTCCCAAGTACTTAGTTAAAGAAACCATACATATGTGTGAATTGTAGCAAACCGCGGACAGTTATTGGCCTTGCGACAGATACGATTTTCATGCAGATGTCTGCCATTCCAAATAGTTCCTCTACACGTGTTATTTTCTACATGCTAATCCCAAAATCCTTCGAATGTGAGCGTGAACGGACAAATGTGTCCCGACAGCAACCATGCGGAGTAAGTAACAACATTAGAAGACAGATAATGCGCATGAACGGGTAAAACTATCCCGGTAACAGCCATGCGCAGCAAGCAATAACTTTCGAACATAGACAGGGCGCATGCACTAATGCCAGTGTTCCGCGTAGACATACGCAACTGACTGCCATTAAACATAGATGGACCGGGAAACCCATGTTTGGGCATATCCAGCCAATCAATGGACCTAATTAACAATTAACAGCAGTATAAAAACGACGAGCCTACGCCAGCTAATGCTCTCTCAGCGGAGCCGCGTATGGGGCAGTCAGGCAGCAGTGTCTCTTAGACTTTCGTGAGTATTTTTACGAGCCAAGGTGAACATCAATACCAGGATGTAAGTACCAGTGTAAGTATCAATTATACATCTTTTTACAAGTAGCAAATCTGCACGTGTACCCCAACGTTCCTGAGGCTCATGAGGCATTGGATTTGACCCATAACAGTATGCCTTTTCATTTCCTTTTCCTCCTCATTGCCTCTCACTATATCTAAACCCTGAATATTATCACCACTATAAAAGAAAAGAAATGGAAAAGAACTCGTTCTTAGAGTGTGCGTTTTATGTTGAGTGTATTGTATGTCTTGTACATGCCCCTTTTTCACGCCAGGCACAAATTCACAAGTAGAATGACATTTCTGTCTAGTGATCGGAGCCCGCACAATGATTGTATTTTTTCTACAGGTCACTGCGCCTGGTGTTTTATTTAAAGGAGCGGACCACCGGAAAATATTTTTTGTCCTCTTCCTTTACAGGTCGACATTCTGCGACTATTGAATCTTCTAGTAGGTACATATCACGACCTGCACTAGATTTCACTTTTGTAAATAACTACATGTTTTAACTAGAGATACGTGAGTAAGGTGGGGATTTGTGTACCCTATCCTGAAGAAGAAGCTTAGTCTCCGAAACATGTTGACACATACACATGGGAGGTAGTGCACATAGTCTTGCATAATACACCTCCATTTTTCTGCGCGTTTTTAATAGTGCCAGCCCGGGGGCAGATTAAAATTGTTTTTTTACCCCACGAGCCGGGCCCTTTTTAAACATCACTCGCCGTATAACCTCACCACTCACACACATAGATACCTTCAAACACACCACACATAGTCTTATGAGTGCTCCTGCGTAGTTGCCGGTCGAAGCACGCTGCATCCCGTAGAGGGGTGCGAAGACCCCAATGATGAAGCATGACACCAAGGGTCCTTTTGGTGTGTGAGGGGTATTTTACAACACAGGGTACTCCCAACCTGAGTAGGGAAACCCTTCCTTAGTGGATTCCTCTTGTTTATTTACTACTGACTAGGGAGAACGAATCCATCTATATACTCTCTCTCCCCTCCTTGTTAATTTTGTAAATTGTGATAATGAAAATAAAGGTAGGATACGATTACCACACTGTGCCAACCAGTTCCTAAAACAATGTCAGGTTTTTTGATCTTGAACGCCAGCTCGTGAGCAGAGGCTGAGAATGAGCTAATTTGTGTGAAAGGGCTTCATGGATAACAGGCAGGCAGAGAGACGTGTGCACAATGAATAGACATGGTTTCAAAATGGATGTCGGGTTTAGGCTACTTTTGCAAGTAAATAGCGTATTTGCTTAGGCCATACATCACCCATCCCTGCTTAGGCTGGAGACATAAGGGGCAATAATGAAAACAGAGTTCAAATGCCTAAGCATACTTAGAAAGTTATTATATGAAATAGTTCAATTGAAGTGTATTAAAAAATGTTATAGGAAAGAGTAAAAAAAGTTGGAAAAAATCAATCCAAGAATAACATGAATTTCTTACAAGTCTTGGAGATTGCAGTCCGGAAGTTCTTCAGCGGCTTGAGATGCGTAATGTTCCAAGCGGCGATTGTTGCCATTGTGTGAGAAAAGCGAAGCGATCCAATTCATATCCTCGAAGGAACAGTAATGTTCCTCGAATGTTGGAGTGGCAATTTGAATTGGCAGGCAATCTGCGATGTTGTCAAAGGATGCACATTGCAGGAGATCTTTTGCGGCTGCGCAGAAATCCCATTCTGCCAGGATACCTTTTTGCGTTGCATCCGCCATTTTCAAGATACTCCATTACCTGCTGGATATCTGGAGTGATTGTCGGGATGTTGGCAAGGCATAGATCCATTCGCCAGTCGAATGGGCACGTTTCGCAATAAAAACATGGTTGCACGCAGATTGCATATGTGTAAATAAATGGCATGTTGTAGCTGGCTCCGATAATAGATAGAGGCAGGCAGCCGAAAAGTTGTTCCATTTTTTCACGGTATTGATGTAGCTTCACATAGAGGCTTATTCTGTCAGACATGCTTGTTACCACAGGGAGCTCAGCCATTTTTTACAAGCAAATATAGTAGTAGGATGGCCGCGAACAGAGCGAGAAATATGGGAACTGTTCTGGTTATTCCAGAGATGATCGAATGAATGAAGTCTGGTATTATACCAAAAACAGTTTTAAAGCCTGTGACAAGGAGGAGACAGTGTTAAAAAGGTGTGCCAGACCTTGAGTGTCAGATGTGTTGAAAATTGTGTGACAATTCACAAAGTGTAATGGGAGGTTCGAATTTAAAAGGGACTGCATTTTACTTGAAGTTCTGCAGTCAATAAATTTATTTTGCAGAAGTGAGAGACACTTCTGTTTGGAACAAAAGCACTTTTTGTTTGCTCAATTTAATGAAATACGTTTTCAAAGTAAATATTGAAGTCCAAGTTGAACTTTGGGAGTTACTTTGTGTGGGTGGGAATAGACATTGCCACAGGAAGTTACTCGGTGTGAAACAGTAAAGGCATATGGTATGCCAGCTCACATTCGGTAGAAGTCAATGTTATTAAGAAGCAGATAACTGCGTTTTAGAAAGCTGTGTGAATGTTGGTCTGATTGTGGGAGTTAGCGTGCTTTTGAGAAAGCACGCAAGATTGGGGGCTGTAAGCTTAGAAGCGTCGTGCAGTTGGACATTCTTGCATAGTAATGAGTGACTGCCATTGTGGTCGCACTTTTCACCTGTGAGAAAAACGTCTTTATCCCCTTTTAGTCAGAGATATGTAAATGGGAGAAACCCCTGCTCGTAAATAAACGTGCTACCTTATATATTCACATACAACATGACAAACAACATGTACACCTAGCAGACACAACGACACTACGTACTGTGGGAACCGTAGCTATCCATGTACCCAAACCAAACATGGAATGGCACCTCTGCGAAACAATGCAGAATGCGGGGAGAGATGGGAGCAAAGTATGTGCAAAGGTGGCAAGTGATTCTCAATTCTAAAAGTATACAATGCAAAGTGTTGAGGGGATATGCCGTACAGACTTGAGTATGCAGAGCACACAGTGTGGTTCTCTTCCGTAATGGTGAACTTGTCTGCCAGGTCTGCGCAGCTTACATAGATATGAGGCTGACGCCGTGAGCGAAGGTGGCTGCCTGAATGATGCTCTCAGCCTGCTGGTACCCAGAAACCATCATGCCGGCTGTGACGCACATATGCCCCACATTTCACCTTTCGACACCTCTGTAGGTGAAAGAGGGCCCACCACATTCCGGCAGAAGCTCCAGGGCCGAGGTCTGCCAGCTTGGAAGGCTCCTAAGATCAACGCTGGCTACCGCGACACAGGCACACAGCGCCCAGCCTGAGGCCCAGCACTGTGGAGTGCTCTGTATACTACTAACACAGTAGTCCAACAGGTACCAACAGTGGAACGGTGTCTTGATCCCACAATGGACGATCTTAGAACTGCATCTGAGAGTGGAGATGAAGGTACTCCCTTCGACCAGGTGCAACCAACTCTAGGTCCCAACAGTGGAACAGTGTCTTGAACCCACAATGGACGATGTCCGATATTACCTGCTGCTTGGTTTTCACACAACTCCCTCCGTTGAGGTGCATCACACTCTGTGCTTCCGTAGCTAACTGCTGCACATGATTATTGGGCTTGGCTGACTGCAGTCGCTGGAGTACACCAGGGAACAGCAGGTCCGAACAGTGAAACAGAGTCTTGATTCTATGAATGAGGATGTCAGAAGTTAAAGTCTGTGATGATTTCTGTGTCCCCCCTCCAATCAGGTGCAACCAACTCTGTGCTTTCGTATCCAACGGCACGTGGCTGTGAGGCATTAATGACCACTGCCTCTGGCCTACACTGCGGTCAGCAGAGCTCACAATTCAAATTGAGGGGTGATCATTTAATTACAGAATCCAGTAGACAGTTGACGTCGACACCCCACTTACTGAAGTTAGCTATTACTTATTGGTGGAGTGCAGTGCGGTATTCTGGACGGAGGGCTCTGTATGCCCCCACCATTCCACTGCTAGGTATCCCCACATGTGTGGGAATAACCTCTAACCGTGCCCTACAGGCGTGGACCGAGGCGGGCATCACTACACTAGTTGACTTCTTTACAGAGGGTGTACTAATGTCACATGAAACGTTTGTACTTGTCCCTGGTGCCCCAGACATGCTGTTCCTATTACACGCACATATTGCCAGATATATACACATCACATGGTCATCTGAAGATGCCGAACCACCCACAAACACACTGCTTACCATGCAGTACCTAATGGGTAACGGGGCTCGACTGACAAAATGGCCAGCTCACGGGATTCAAGTTGAGAGAGCGATCTCCTTACAGACACTACGCGACAAGTGGGAAGGGGACGGGGGGCGTATATTTATGGTCAAAGAATGGGACACTATATTGGGGTTCCCCAGAAAAGTCTCCCATAATCCCAAATTTAAATGTATTCAATTGTTGTTGTTACACAGGGCATACTTAACTCCACGCAGGCTGAGCGCTATGTTTCCAGGAGCGAACGATGGTTGCCCGCGCTGCCACGCACCTAACGCAGGATTGGTGCACATGATATGGGCTCGCCCTAGACTGGGACATTACTGGGCGATGGTGTGCAAAATATTGATTGCATTGGGCCCGGTGCGCCGGAATGACACCTTGGAATACTGCATACTGGGTCTGGGATCCAGTGAAAAGAAGGGCAACCCTGCCTCACATTTTGCTAACCTTGCACTCCTTCTAGTCAAGAGAGCCATAACCACAAGATGGAAGGCCTCTAGAGCCCCGTCCCTACAGGAATTCGCACTCCGAAATGTTGAAATGGGGTAGAGCAGAAGGGACTGAATTAAAGAGGGAGGAATGTAGAGGCCTAAGGAAAACACCAATTTCGCTGAGCTGGTATGTAATGCTAGAAGAATACACTGCAATAGATATTTTGTCCTACTAGGATATGTTGGGGCTGTCACAATGGGGTCTGATTTGTGGATATGAGACACGAGGGCTCCCCATGTTACCTGTGTGTTTAGATAGGTAAATCAACGGGACTGTACAGTTACATTACGACAGATATTGAAACTGTGGTGCACACACCTGTGGATATGGATGATTGCAAATGCCATCGTTGGATAATGAGGGCCGAGCTTGCGGGGAGGAGGGGGTGGTGGGGTGTTTTTTTTTTTGTTAAGATGTTTTATCTACATTACACCCTTACAGCTTTAACAAATTGCCATCCGTTCGCCACACTTCTGTTGCGCACTGGAATACTAAGAATGACCTATATTGACATGCCGTTAGAGACTTATTTTAATGATACTGGCTCACTGTATGTTGCTATTCGAAGATACTTATAGGTACCTGACATTGTTAAAGAGTATTTTCCTATGCTGGTTGTAAACAAATCTTATTATGTCACGTGTTTATATGTCCTCATATATTGCTATATAATGTCTGGCTCAATGTTCTGTAAAATCAATATAAAGGAATCCAGTAGGCAACTGACTACAATGTCTATTGAAATATACACAATATCCTTTTAGTATACTTGCTTGAAGAACTTTTGTTAGATGAGTTATAGATTTGCTACAATGGCCAAATTCTTCTTGGTAGTGGAAAAGAACACTGAATAACAGTCTACACTGTAGACAGCAGATATCGCAATTAGAATTGTTTTGATTAATTTATTGCAGAGTTTTTTGTAAGTTATGTTGTTGTATTTTGTGAAGAGGATGTGAGAAAAAGGATTCATGGATGTCTGTGCTGACTACTGCCTTCAATTTACACTGCAGACAGCAGTGTTCACAATTCTGATTGAGTCGCTATTGTAGATGACGCAGTCCTGTAGGCAAAAGACATTGCTCCAGTGCCCTCTGTCCGCACCACGCATACGCATCGTCACAGGTTCCACACAAGCTATTTGTTGCTTCGTGTATTACAAACTGGGCTGCTCAAGTCAACGCCATGTGGCTGTAGGCCCTTGCTGACTGCTCTCTCTGGCCTACACTGCACACAGCAGTGTTCACAATTCAGATCGAGTCACTATTGTAGATGACACAGTCCTGTAGGCAACAGACATTGCTCCTAGTAGGGCCCGCCCGCAGCATGCATTATCGCTGGCTGTGCCCATGCTGAATGCTTTTGATGTGGCTATCTGAGTGCACTAGGACTGATGGACCCTTTATGATACAATCTTTTTATGTATTATTACTATCTCAGTATACCACAAGTTATGGTTCTTTTACAATAGAATCTTTTTTGTATTATTTCACATTTACTGTCCCTACCTTACTGCAGCACAAACAATTGACCCTTTTATTATTGAATCTCTGTGTGTGATCCAATGATTACTGTTGTACTTGATGCTAGCAGCAACTTTTACCTGACGGCTGGTTTATACTCACCCCACACGCATCCAGCACAGACATCACTGGATATGTCATATGTGACCCTGGTAATAAAAAGGAGTCGAGCGCACGTGCCCGTACCCACTTCAACTATCTATCTTTGTCCGTGGGTTCCTTATCTATGCATGATACTGCCCCTGGGCCGTACCACATTACATTGTGCTGCGGACAGCGTATGCAACCATGTTACCTCTGGCAGTGGGAAAAACTTTGGTTATATAACTTTTAGGTGCATGGCTATCACAGGTGGAAGGCCATGAATATTGATGAAGATGATGGTTGCATGTTATGTGTAATGTAGGATATGTGTATAGAGCAAAACGTTTTCATAAAAGCTCTTTAAGCAGAAGAGGTGTGTCTCTTCAAATGCTGTAGATAGAATGACTAAAATGGGTGGTGTTCTCAAACTGCTACAATGGAAAATGTTATGAACTAATGAAATGCTTTTTTTAAAGGTCACATGGCAATCGTACACCCAGTGCGCAAGGAGACCGCAACCGGCGAGATTTTGAGAAAATATATTTGCCATAATATAAGTTTATTACAGTTAGAAATATATAAATCTTGAAAATATTTTAGATTATCGTTTGCTCTCATATACACTTTAAAGTTATTTAGATATCGAGTTCGAGTTCGAAAAATCTTTATTTCGATCACATGATCATAAAAGATATACATAACATCATAAAATAATTCATTTACAATTTTAGAACGCATTAAATAACAGTAGTGATCAGAGTTAATTAATATGATTGAGGTATGCCAGAAATCGAATCTCTACTGAATCGCCAAGTCTCTTAATATAGCGTTTACGAGCGTACCACATTGAAGTTAAAAATGGAGATAGTGCAAATACGATAGTTGGGGCCAAATCAGTCTTTAAAACTCTGTAGGCCGGCAAAAAAGTTCTGAATCCCATGTTTTTGAGTAAAGGAACGAGCCAGTACTTCCTGCTCCTCTCATAGGCTCGACAGAAGAAAATCACATGTACATCATTCTCCATTACATGGGCACATGCAGGACAGTTTTCTGTAGAGGAGCGGGAAGACCATGTTGCTGTCAAAGATGCCAAGGGGAGGGTCCCATATCTCCATTGAAGGAATAGTTTCCTAGTTATTGCCGGAGTCATGGCATCTAGGACACTTTCCAGTTGGTAGGAGTCTTTGATTTTTATGAACTGGTTGGTTAAGGATCCATCTCGGATGCCATCAGCAGATTGTAAGAGCATTTGGTCGTAATAGGCTCTCGATAGGACCTTTCTAGAGGTCCTATTACTCGTATTTACCGGATCTGACCAAAGTTCAGGAAGTCCAATTACCTCAGAAGTTCTCTTAATGTAGTTTAGCCAAGGTGTTCTTGTGGCATTCGGCAACGTTAGGAATTCCTGTAGCTCCGCTCTATAAGTACAGAGATCTGGGCTGCTCCATAGGCGTCTCCAAAATGCAAGGGGTTTGAGCCCCAGCTCCTCCGTTATGGGCCGGAGGCCCAAATCCAACCTTAAAGGGAGAATTGGAGTGCTCAATGGAAGAGCGGTAATCTGCCTCAGGAACTTGTTCTCAGTTGTCAGTATTTTTGGTGATGGGATGTGGCCCCACAGTTCGCCCCCATAAGTGACACCTCCCCGGGCCTGTACCTTGTAAATTTGAATAACGGGGGTGAGCGGCAGATAGGGTGATTTATTCGCTACTCTCATAATGCCACCCGCCAACTGTGCCAGTTTAATATTTGCTTTTAACTGATGGGGTGACCACGTTAGATTTTCATTTAGCGTAATCCCCAGATATTCGATAGTGTGGACCCGTTCCAGTTGGACTGTACCTACGGTGGGGGGTGGGCGGTTGAGGGGTTTGGGGTTGAGAATCATGAATTTGGTTTTCTGAGGGTTGATTTCGAGTCCCCTATCTGTACAGAACTCCAGAAAACCATTCAAGACTCGTTGTATGCCCATCAGGGATTTAGACAGCAGCAGGGTGTCGTCTGCAAACATAATTGCAGGCACCCTGCTGCCAGTCAATTTTGGGGCATCAGTATTGGGAATCCTATCTACATGAGCGATTACCCCGTTCACAAAGAGGCAGAACAGGGTCGGTGCAAGCACACAACCCTGCCTTACCCCTCTGCAAACGGGGAACCTTCCAGTTAGTTTACCACCTCTACCGCACCTGACCCGCGCGTAGTTGTTATGGTGTAGTCTCATAAGGATTGCCAAAATATCTCCCGGGACATTCATCTCCTCCATAACCTGCCATAATTTTGCTCTTGGAACCAAATCGAAGGCGGCACGTAGGTCCACAAACACTGTGTACAAGGTGCCGCCCTCGATTAATGCTGTTTTCCAGTATAGTAGGTTCAGCCTAAAGATTTGGTCAGTTGTGGACAGCCCTTGCCTAAATGCCGCCTGGTAAGGAGTCAGGATATCCATCTCCTCCATCCAGTTCTGTAACCTTATCCAAGATCAGTCTCCCAAAAAGCTTTTGGGATACGTCAATGAGACTGATCGGGCGATATTCAGATATCGTTTTGAGACATAAAAAAACGAGCACACTGTCAGCGTTTAGAACGTATTTCTTAAAAGAAAGGCAAAACCAATTTCAACTGCATTTGGAGCGTGTTTACAGCAGTCAATAAATGGTTGACTGGCCGTCTTTAAGAGTGCGTCGTACTGCGCTATGAAGCCCCGCTCAGTGGAGTCGATGCTACATAAGATATTACATAAATAAATACAAAGGGGCTGTTAACTTTGTTATTCTGTTCAGAGGTGGGGGTCTGTCCTTTAACTGAAGACCCAATAAGAGATGGCAGCGAACACTTGTTTGAGGAGGCGACCCCTTTCACTGGACCTATTTACCTCTCTTATCACAAGAGCCGGGCCCGCTGTCCCCAAACTACCCCCTCTAGCCACCTTTTCAGATCTCTTATCTGTCACCAGCGGCCTCCGCCCATGCGAGAGACATTAAACCTCTGTTTGCACAGTTGGGCCGAGTGTCTGGTGTCAAAGGACAGCTGGTTATACAGGGGCTCATTCACAGGGCCTTGGCACCTGCTCTGAAGAGAAGTGAGGCAAACACGCCTGCATCCTGCAACCAGCTAGCCGAGCATGGTTCGAGTCACTGCGTGCTGAGCCGGAGGCAGCCGCTGCACTACAGAGTAGCACTTTTGGTGCGCATGCGCACGATGTAAAGCATCGCGTGCATGAGAGAGTCTGGACAGGTCAGGCAAAAGAAAGTGTAAATGCAGGCAGCCAATCATATGGAAAAATGTTTTACAAATGCAATAGGACTCGTATTTACGCGAGTCCTATTGCATTGTAAAAACAAATTTGGGCGCCGAAAAAGGCAGGAACGGGAGTGGGTGGGGGCAGTGGTGGTCAGAGAAGTCACAGACTTTGGGAGGGAACAGGGGGGGCAGGGGAACAAAAATGTTGCTGAAGTAAAGGGGCTGATAGTCATGGAAGGATAAAAATAATGTCATGGCAGTAAGGAGGCGGGACTAATACGCCGGCAACCAATGAAAATGCAGCATTTCATATTTGAGCCAATCAAAAGCATGGGCAGAAAGTGGATGGAGCTTCCCCCACAATACTGTATACAGCATCTCCTCCCGAGACAGCGCATGCGCTGCCTAGGTAAAACCTAAAAATGAGGGAATGGCGTACCCGGCGCGAAACCATACGTCTATGACGTAACACAGGGCCTGGCAGCGTGCACTTGTCGCATATGGAACGCGCAGCCGGCGCGACCCCATACGTATATGACGTAACGCACGGCTTGGTACAGCGCACCCGTTGCAAACAAAACTGGTAGCTGGCGCGACCTCATACGTATATGATGTTAGGCGGGACGCGGTGTCACAAACCCGTTGAATACGAAATGCGCATCCTTTACGACTTTAGTAATATGGTGGATAGGATTCGCATGCTGCTGGAGCTTGGTAAACTACTAGTACGGGACTCCAGTTTTCTAAAAAAAAAAATATACATACTTTTTTTGAAGATATAAAACATTACATGATGTTTAAAAATACTAAAAAAAGGATAATAGAGTTCCAAAATATTTTTTTAAAAATAGAAAAAAATATAGATTTTATAAATATTAAAAAATATGACATTAACATTTAAAAAACCTTTGAAATTCACTGAAAAAAACAAAACATAGGTTTTACAGACGTTATAGTTAGGAATTAGTATTTTGAAAACCTTTGAAATTCACTAAAAAAACATAGGTTTGAGGGACGTTATAGTTAGTTGGACATTTGACTCATATAAAACCAGAGAAATTCGCCTGTTATAGTTAGTTGAGCTAACTACAACTCGCGCTCCTGCAATGCACTGGTGATGAAGTCACAAATGACATCACTGATGAAATCATCCACGTGATAATCTGATGCACATAGTGATGCCCTAATATAAACTTTGATACACACACTCAAAAATACAGACTACTATTTTTGAAATCATAAACACAACAATGCCTGATACTACATACCACCAGTGCTTTAAATGGGCCGGTACTCACCGGTACTGAGTACCGGCACTTCTCATGTTTACCGCTCTGAGTACCGGCACTTCTCAGCTACTAAGTTAGAGTACCGGTACTCATCAAAGACAGGCTCATAGTTGCTTTGGCTCACGCGGACGAACAAGGCTGTCTGACAGCCAAAGCGCCTCTGTAGCCCAAGTGGAGCCACCTTCAAACTATTTAGCAGGGCGTATCTACATAATGTCCGGTGTTCACAACCACGCCGTGTTTGACAGAGCAGGGCCCGTTCAGGCCCTGCGCTGTAAATCACATTCACACCATGGTGCGCATTTGTGCACACACTGAACCCAGGCATCCCGCCGACAGCAGCAATAGCAGCAATTAAGAAAGCCACGGGAGACAATGGGTGTAAAATGGCTTTTATCCCACTTAAGTGTTTTGTGTGACTGTCTGTCTGCTTGTGTTCGGAGGCTTTCTTACTATAGTATGCTTTAGTGAGCACGTTTGTTTCGGAAGTTCAAATTACTTTTTAACTATTTTGGGAAAGTTGCCACTGTTTTTGTAAAGCTTTTGTCGACTCCCTACTCTTTACTCGTAGGCAAAAACAAGACCATGCAGCCAGCAAACGTGTCCCTTATTTTCACCTTTTGAATCTCAATAAAATGACAAAAGAAACAAAATTGTTAGGCGAAAAGTGCCGGCATTGTTGCCACAAGCCAGACCTGTTTAGCTGTATTTAAGTGCTTTTGGAAGACTAATAGACTTGTTTACTCCACCACTTTCCCTCAATGAGGTGCAGTTTGCCCCTAAAGTACGTAGTAAAAGGTCTCTCACTGGCTCTCCCTCTCTTTCATGCACAAACACACTTTTACCTCACATGCACGTTCCATTATCTCTCTTCCTCCTCTCTCTCACACACACACACATATCTCTGTTTCTGCCTCCCCCTCACACTAACACACATACACACTTGACCTCTCTTTCTAATCTTCATTGGGCACAAAGTGCAAGTTGTCTCTCTCTATCAAAAGACTGACTATTCTTTCTCTCTAAGGCCCATCACACCTCTCTCAGTCACCGTATATTCTCTCAAGGCAGAGTGCATGCTCTCTTCCTCTCCAAGGTACAAGCCACAGGCTCCCTCTCTTATCTCTCTCGAATACTGGCTCTCTCTGGAGGAGTGCTGTTCCTGGGGCCTCATTTATGAGGCCATGCGTCACACGTTCTCTCTCTCTCTCTCTTTAGTTTAGCCACTCGTACTATCTGTGTGTCCCAGTGTCTGTTATTCACATAATACTTCTCCACTGCACACCCTGCCACATAATTCCACTACAAAAATCCACCACACACAATTCCACAACTAACAATTCAAATACAAACCACATAATTCCATTCCACTCCACATTCATCCACTACACTAAAAACCAAAACGCATAAGTAAAAGACATTGTAATTTACGTCAGTAGCTCTAACTCTAAAATGATGAAAGACTTATTGCATTGAAAATGCATTATTTGCTGTAAACTCTCTGGATTCCTTATTTCTGGAGCTCTAATTTCTTGATATTTACCTTATTTGGGGTGTTTGGTGTTTAAGGTTTGCCCTATTGCCTCATGTTGATTTGAGGTTTATCACTGGCCGATCCTGCTTCAATATCATACTAGAACGCAAACATAGCATTGACCACACCTGATGCCAACCTGGGTACCCTCTTAAATACAGTAATGAGACTGCAAACATACAGGTATTAAACAATACTAAGAGCATACTGAATTTAAGAAATCAAGTCTTTTGGTACTGTGTGATTGTCTATCATCCCCGAAGCCCTATAGGTTATGTGCACTGCTGAACAGCTAAAGGGCCTGTATGGACACATGAAATTTTGGATTGGTTATCCCTTTTTCCTTGTCTACTGCTTGTTGCTGTTGTGCGCAATCAAGAATATATAAGTTTTCGGCCACATCGTAGAAGTGCCTTATATGTCTTGTCTTTAGCCCCGCCCCTAGCCCCACCCTTAGCCCCGCCCACTTGCTACACTCATAGCTCGTTTTAAGAGTACCTGCACTTATTTTTTCCCATTTAAAGCACTGCATACCACCCACAATGTCCTAGGTCTACACACACATCCAGTCACTTATACGTGCAGTTACTCATCAATACAGTACTATAATATGCACTCATACACCTATACATACAGTCACACTCTGCCACTCATCCATAGAGTTACCTACACACCCAGTCAGTCATGCAAAGACTCAATCACATACCCATTTATTTACTCATGTATACATTTATACACACCAACTCCGTTATTTATACACACACTACATCACTTATTTATGCAGATACTAACACAAACTTACTGTCTTATACAATCACTGATACAAGCAGACACTCATTTATACACCACTCTTCTAATAACTTACTCTCAGGTATAGTCATTATATGTTATGTTATGTTATGTTATGTTATGTTATGTTATGTTATGTTATGTTATGTTATTTTATCAGGACTTGTAAGAGCACAGGTGCCCCAGCAAAGGGGCGTACCGGCACTTCCAGGATCAGTAAAGTGGGACAAACACCTTAACAGAACAACACCTAAAGAAAAGCCACGGAGACTAAGTTAAAGTAAAGAGAAAGGTTTTGATTGGTTTTCTAAAGACCAATAGACACTCCACACTGCGTATCTGCACAGGCAGGGAGTTCCACAACTTAGCCGCCAGGCAGCGGAAGGAACGGCCCCCACACCACAGCGTTTCACCAGGGGCACACTAACCAAGTGCTGCCCCGCGGAGCGCAACTGGTGAGGGGGAACATAGGGGGTAAGCAAATTACCCAACAGGCTAGGCGTGGCGAGCTACAGAATCTTAAAAGAAAGACACAACGTCTTAAATTGGATACGCTTCACCATGGGAAGCCAGTGGAGTTTCCGAATGGTGCCTGCAACAGGGCAGAACCGCGGGAGCCCTAACAAGGCTCTGGCAGCAGGATTTTGAACACGCTGCAACCAAGTTATTTCAGCCCTATTTGCCCCCAGCAGGAGAGAACTGGCATAATCCAGACGACATAGAATAGTCGACTGAACAATCAAATGGCGTGTCAATGGTTCAAAGAACTTCAAGAGGGGCTTGAGACCCCGCAGAAGGCCGAAACACGTGCCAGCAACTTTAGACTTGAAAGCTAAGAGAGGAGTCCACCCATACCCCCAGGTTCTTTACCACTTCCTTCAGGTTAGGAGTCTTACCCAGTGCACTCAGCCACCATCGCTCGCTCCACAAGCTCGCGTTCTTCCTGACTAATAAAACCTCGGTTTTGTTAGCATTCAGCTGCAAGCAAATTGTGGTCATCCATATACTCCAACACTCACATATAGTGCCTTAAAACATATGTAGTTACTTACACATATACCTCTGAGACATTCATTCACTCACCAACACACCCATACACACACTAACTCACCCATACAGCCCTTCCCAGATGCACTTTTGAATCCATACAACCAGTGAATCACCCACTCAGACATCTATGCACAGAGTCACAAACACAGACACTCGAGCACTCATACAGATACTCAGCCAACAAATCAATAACCCATATAGACACTCGTGTAGCTACTCACCAACCCATGCAGCCGCTTACACACCAACTGAGAGACTAATACAGACTTTCACACAGTTTAGTCACTAACCCATGCATTCAGTAAGACTCGTTCAATCACTCATTCAGGCAATTGTAAATCCACTACTTCTTCAATACACCTTGGCATAGATATATAAGAAAAAATGTTTAACTTTACAGAAACACATATTCACTGGATGATGTCATCAATGAGGTTATCAGTGATGTCACTGACCATGTCATGAGTGATGTAATATGTGACGTCATCACCAGTGGATTGCGGGTGGGCGAGTTATAGTTAGCTCAACTAACTATAACGGGCAAAATTCTCTGGTTTTATATGAGTCAAATGTCCAACTAACTATAACGTCCCTGAAACCTATGGTTTTGTAGTGAATGTAAAAGTTTTTTCAAATGCTCATTCCAAACTGTAACATCTGTAAAACCTATGGTTATTTTTCGTGAATATATATATATATATATAAAAGTTTGGAAAAGTTTGTGAAGATTCGTCATCGGCGCCAAAGTTATTCCAAATAGAATGTTGAGGATTTCCTATTGGTAATAGGTCCTAACTATAACTATCTACTGCCGACCACCAGTAGATAATATATCGGCGCCAAAGTTATTCCAAATAGAATGTTGCGGATTTCCTATTGGTAATAGGTCCTAACTATAACTATCTATGGCAACCGCCAGTAGATAATATATATATATATTATTTTTTCTCGGCCCCCGCTTGATCAATGATCGTGAAACTTTCAGGATAGGAGTGGACCGGAGCTGGCTAAAAGTTTGGAAAATTTTGTGCAGATTCATCAATCGGCGCCAAAGTTATTCCAAATAGAATGTTGCGGATTTTCTATTGGTAATAGGTCCTAACTATAACTATCTACTGGCGACCGCAAGTATATAATATATATATATATGTAATTATTCAAACGATATGTATTAAGTTACAAACAATGCAAAATAATGTAATTAATTCATTAAACATATTTAATTTACAAAACAGAAGAATTAAAAAATTTAAATATTTTCATTAGCCTCTGTCTGTCGGTAGCTTTTGATTTACATTTTTTTAAATATAAACTTAATTCTTGTAAATCAACATAAATGTAAAACTGTTTAGTACATTTTAAGTTGTAATAAATTAATATATATTTATTTTTAACACTGAAAAAATGCACATAGGTAGAAGAGACACATTTATTATTCTAACTCCTGTTTATCTAACATTGGGGAAAATACATATAGTTTGAGGTCAGTTTTACTATTCCCAGTCCAAACAAGGCATTATAGTCGATAATGTTGGAGTGTGTGTGTTTGAGAGGGGGGAGGGTTTATTATAGCCACTCCCTGCCCTTAAGTAATACGCCGGGCCAGGGGGATGGTGGATTTATTTGATGCTTTTGGAAATAAGGTGGAAATACATAGCTAAGTACGTGTTTTGTTGTGCTGTTACAATTGTTACACAGGGAAGCTAAGGCTACCTTTATTATAAGAGATGCACTGATTACTCATCTCCCATTCTTACAAGGCTACATTTTCGTGTTTCACTGGCACAGCTTCATTGGTACTGGTTGTTTTATGTTAAACTTTGTCATGCTTTTTTATCTTTAATTGTCAGATATACTAAATCTGTAACTCGCAAGGGGGGTTAAACTTACAATGGCTGCGTTAGCTGGCATGGCAGCTGTGAATGCAGCTGGGGGGTGTATCAAAGAAGTCACAGACTTTGGGAGGGAACAGGGGGGGCAGGGGAACAAAAATGTTGCTGAAGTAAAGGGGCTGATAGTCATGGAAGGATAAAAATAACGTCATGGCAGTAAGGAGGCGGGACTAATACGCCGGCAACCAATGAGAATGCAGCATTTCATATTTGAGCCAATCAAAAGCATGGGCAGAAAGTGGATGGAGCTACCCCCACAATACTGTATACAGCATCCATGAGTGGTGAACCTTTGAACAAGTATGTAAAATGGTGAGACGCTTGCTCATTTTGGTGACTTGGGGGTTTTAGCTAAATAGGGATGCCTCTTCATACTCCATACTAGTTGACATTCACAATGTTCCAGCCAAGGTTCTACTTATAGCTCTGTTACCTGACACAGTACTTGGAAACCTCTAATTTATCATCTTACAGCATAATGAAGATATCACATCTCTCAGAAGACGAAATAGAATTCTAGGAAACTTGCATCTCTCTTGCATCTGCTCAACTATTGTCAACGGAACATAGAGCTCCAGGAAACCTGACAACATGTGCATGAGACCCCACCTGTGTATTCAGTTTATTGCTCATGAAAGCAATGTGTAGGAGTTTGGTTGCAACCATAGTGAACTGGCAGTCCAATACATTGGATACTCTGCTTATGGTGCTCAAACTGCAGCCCTCGACAGGAGAATGGATGTAAGGGCTGGGTAATTATAACGTTGTTGGAGAAACCTCCTGCTCCCAATATAAAATGTGATTATGCTCTTATTCTAAGAAAACGAATGGAATTACTTGTGGTGATAGTGTCAATACAGACTGTAGGGAAGGTGTTTTAAACCTCAAGCTGCGTAGCGATGTATCGATTAACACAGTATCGCGTGGCCCTAGACATTTGGCCTCTGCAGGCCCCAAGACTATATGATAATAGATGTAACCAGCAGACTGTGTGAGAAGCCTGCATTGAGTAAGAACTACAAGCTACTTCAACCAGTATTATCAAAGAAGAAACCGAGTAGGCTTAAAGTTATGAAATATGAGATAAGCTTGAATTCCAAGTCTGTAATCTTGATAGCCTGCTAAACAGCTCACTTCGTGGACCAAATAGGAAAGCAACACCAATTAGTTGCCACCCTTCATCGCAAGGGGATAATTTATGGTGCATTGTGTAAACTACGTGCACATTTTAATGGGATCCTAAAAGGAGAGACCGAGAAGGCTGTTTATATTGGTCACTGTACAGATGTGGAAACTCAAATCATAATCCAATCTGTTGGCATCATGATCCAAATATAGCCATTAAATAGCATAATGTTTACAGAACCACTGCCCTAGGGCCCTCACTTTGTAGCGTGCCTGGAAACTCCGCTAGACCGGCTGGGCCACACAGTACTTTCCCGCACTCACCGGTACGGAGGAGGCACTCCTCAGGTGCGGCGGGGCTCTTCTCCAGTGGCTCGCCTTCTCCTCTCCGCCAGCAGCTGCGGGGCTCTCCCAACACCACAGGGGGCCCTCTGTGGTACGGGTGGCGTCTCCTCTTTTCCCGGGGCTCCCTCAGCACACGGGAGCCCCGCACCAGCCCACACTTCTTCCTCGGGCCGGCAGCATCACCCGGTCTCCCCCTCGGCACGGGAGACCGGACGGGCACATTGAAGGCTTCCCCCAGGCAGGGGGAAGCGGAAACCACGTCCTCCCGGCCCCGCCCACAACCAGGCGGCGGCCATCTTGAGGCGGCTCGGGCCGCGGCGGTGATCTCAGGGGCAAAACGAGGGGTGGGCACCCTCAAGATTAATATAGAAGCCCCCCAAGGCCCCTCCCCCCAAATTTTTTTCAATATGTTTCTCAAGAAAAGTAATTTTCAATCGTTCGGAATATCGGTGTTTGGGCAGATATGACCCAGGGACCCCCAGTGTGCAAGGGGAATTAGTCCCCCCTCTGCAAACGCACCAGTGGCCTGCATTGCAGAGAGGTGTAAAAAGGGGCATAGCCTCATTACACCTCTGTGCAATGCAGCCCCCTGGCGCATACTGGAGGTTCCAGGTGGGCTAGTTGGCCCCCAGGGACCCCTAGAATGCAAGGGGAATTAGTTCCCCCTCTTCAAACATGCACGGGGGCTGCGTTGCAGAGAGGTGTAAAAAAGGGTGTGGCCTTATTACACCTCTCTGCAATGCAGCCCCCTGGCGCATACTGGAGGCTCCTGGTGGGCTAGTTGGCCCCCAGGGAACCCCAGTATGCAAGGCGAATTAGATCCCCCTCTGCAAACGCGGCAGGGGGCTGCGTTGCAGAGAGGTGTAACAAGGGGCATAGCCTCATTACACCTCTGTGCAATGCAGCCCCCTGGCGCATACTGGAGGTTCCAGGTGGGCTAGTTGGCCCCCAGGGGCCCCCAGTATGCAAGGGGAATTAGTTCCCCCTCTTCAAACATGCACGGGTGCTGCGTTGCAGAGAGGTGTAAAAAGGGGCGTGGCTGTAGGAGAGTAGGGTCTGCAATCCTATGATCACCCGGACTTTTTGCTTTTGTTTCACTGGTTTATGACTTTCTCGGGCTGTGGGCCTGCTAATCAGACCCACAGCCTAGCTGTTCTCTCTCTAAATTGATGCATGTACCTTAGGTGCATTACCCAATTGGAACTGGGCCACCTTGTCAGACCCTGTAACTCAGGGCATCGGTGTACCCAGGGCCTACCAGGGGCTGAAGCATGTATTATGCCACCCCTGGCTGGCCATCTAAATCTGACACAACTGGCTGCACGACAGCTGGGGCAACGTAGCGTACACGCTCGTTGCTTTAGGTATAGTATCCCTATATCTAACCTCACAATGGACACCCGGGTTCCTATCAGTCACTCCTATGGCAGGCCTTGACAATCCTGAAGGCAGAGTGCATGGACCCGTGTGAATTGGGCTCTGGCACGAGCCGAGCCCGGTTGCAGCTTGCGGAACCAAGACCCAATGGCTGTTCCATGATAACGCGTATCATATCGGTAACTTCGGTATAGCGTTATCAAGACATGTCGAGTAAGGTGTCATCCAAATCGGGATGCTACCCCCTCACCAATTCTGGCGACGAGGTTAGCCTTCCGCCCTTCTAGAGGGACACGACATGTACGTAACTGTGAACCCCGGTTAAAGTTAACTAAAGCCTCAGCTCCACAAAATGGATGCTGCCACCACAGACACGAGTCTGACCTCCTGCTGCTGGGAGTCCTTCCAGCGAGGAGAGCCTGGACAAAGGGTTTCCTGTCAAGGGCGGCGTTCGCACCGTCCCAGACAGGGTTTGTGTATTCTGGGTAGGTAGGGCTTTGCGAGAAGGTGACTGCGGAGTGGCACCCCGGTGCTCACTACGCATCTGCCGGTTAGAACCAGTTCCAGGGGCGCGCGGCCCCTGACCTGGGGAAAGTCCGGCAGGGGAGAGGGGTGTAACTACCCCCCTTCCTGGTCCCACCCTTAGGGCAGGACCTAGTCATGTACCCACCCCTTTCTTTAGGATAAAGGCCGGAGCGGGGACCCTTCCAAATTTTATCATCTTTGAATCAAGAATACTTTCTACGAAAGGACTTCGAGACTCTTCTCAAGATTTCTCCCTTGTGACTAAGGAGTCGTCACCCTGCATCAGCGGGCACCATCTAAGAACTCTGCGGTTTGCTGCAAGTCCTTCCTCAAGGATCCGACGGCCCAGCTCGACGAGAACCGGCTTCCCTGGCACCTCTGACCTCTACCCACGTCGTCAGCTCAGCTGAGATCTGTGGGTGCGACGAGACCTCGAGGGACCGACCATCATCAAAACCTGCACGCTTCCTCAATCAGCACGACCATCGAAGTAATTCTCTGGTGAGTGCTCTGGGGTCCGAGAAGCCCCGACCCTGAGCAGCTCCAGCACCGAAGTGCAGTCTCCCAGCATCTCCACGATCTGCGTGGGGCCCTTCCGCTCGCTGCTCAGCACGTTGTCTAGTCACTAGCCGCTGGCTAGTGCCCTTCCTGGACGACATCCGACAACCAACGCTGCTGGTCTGGTTGCTCCAGACTGGCCTTTGCTTCCATCTTTGAGAGAAGCACCCCGGACCCTCCTGGTCCACTCAAGACGCCATTTTAGGCCCACCACGTGGCCCTGAAATCTGCCAAGGCTTGTTGCCCAATCCTGGGTCCAGCGACGCCGACAGCATCAACCTTCGTGGGACAGCTCGCACCTCCATCCTGGTTGCCGACAACGCCTCCTGGTCCGTGAGACTGCAGAGCCTAGCGTCGCCCACTCACCTAGTCGAGGTGACGGCCATCCGGTGCCTTCCTGGTACCCTCTGACTACTGGCTAGTAGTACGAACTTGGTCCCCTCTGCTTTCAGGTATCAACGATCTCTGATCCAGGCTTGGATCTCTACGAACTATTCATCACTGGTCGCCGGCCAGCAACTCCTTTTCTTCCGGCTCCTGGCTCGTCAGCGAAGACCCCGACGCCTGTAAGACTTGTGCAGCCGCAGCCCTCGTGGCTAGGTAACTTCGGCATTTCGGTGCCTGCATAGCCTCCTTACTCTAGGGTCCCGAGTCCCTCGCTTCCGACTTGCCTTATCGGGTCCGCCCGAGACCATTAGAACTTTCCGTGCCCTCGGGCATTTGTTTTAATTGTGCACTTGAAGTATTTTTCTAAGAGCTTTGTGTTCTGTGCTTAGTACCCTGTCCTCATAAAGAGTACAGGGCTGTTGTGATTCTTAATAAATATACTGTTGTAATGGCTGCCTTTTTGCTAGCTCTTTGGAGAAGGAGAATGATGGAGAGTGACTCCAGCCTATCACCCCCATAGCATAGGGATTAGGCCGATAGACAGGGACCCTGTCTTACATATATTAGGGCATTTTCGTACCATTTTCCTTAAAGTAAGGCTTATGAATTTAAGTTAGGGGATAGATATATAAGTATTAGTTATGATTTGCTCATTTACTAACATGCTGGGCTATTTTCTATGGAGCTATGCATATTGTGGGCTCCGTAGGCCTTAAACGAGACAGACTCCATTTTGCTTTCTGCCCGGTAGCCGAGAAGGCTTTCTAGGTCAAATGTAGTGTTTTAGTTTCAAGCTGTTGTTCGCTTGGAGAGAACCGGTTCAGGCTGACCCTTATCGAAGGAATGTATTTTTCTCCACTCCGAAGACACAACTTCAGGCCGGCCGGCTGGGAAAGTGTTCTTGGTACGGGGAGGTACAAGAATTTGGTGGGCGGCAGGTTACTGGCCGTGAATTTCCATGAAGGAACGGGCTTTGATATTAGCGAAGGTGTTAGTCAGTTTTTCAGTTAGTCCGTAGGCGGCATCTAGCCGTTAGCATCTCTGCCATTATTCATCTCATGGTGGACAAGTCGCCATCTTTGAAGTCGGAGAAAGATTTAAGACCGAAACTCTCTGAGAAAGACTGAACGAGAAGCAGCGCGGAGCGCACTGACAGAGAGAGAGAGAGAGACGGTAGCTAATAATCAGCAAGGTTCCGGTGTCCTGAAGGGAAGCAGACGAGGTTGAGCCTAGCGGTGCAGACGTGTACTTGTGACGGCTGGGGTGTGACTGCAAGGCGAGCCAGGATACAGAGACGAGAAGGGAACCTAGATGACTGCCGAGTCCAGACTTCCCACTAATAAGGTGACCTCTGTCTAAATTTTAATAGAATGTGCACTCTAATCTTTACCTTTTCTTTGCAGAACGTCTGTTGCATAGTAATGTGATTGGTGTCTATTGTTAATAAATACCCTAATTCTTATAGAATTATTGTGTACCTGGTGTTCGTGTTCAATCTTGGTAAACTACAATCCTAGTTGAGAGTTGTTTATGTGAACGGATGAGAAATCCCGATCAGGTAAATGGTGATCAAATAAAGAGGGAGTGAGTGGACCTGTGATGCCAAGAGCAGGGAGTACACTATACAATCTGGAACTATATTCAAAGTTATTATTGTAGTTTTATCCCGAGTAGACCAATGAGATATTATCCCAATAATGGTTCATAGGAATGTGGTCGTCGTTGATATGCGGCGTTAGTGAGAACACTGGGGAGGACTACCAGTGCCGATACCCACAGGATTGTGGCTTGAATAAGTGAGAGCGCTAGGGGGTCGAACTAGCGTGGAGATCGACAGGATTGTTGGTCGTTTGGAAACGGGAGCATTGGGTTCTGCAGGCCCATGTGTAGTCGCACCGGATTGTGCGCAATATCTGCCCCAGGGTAGACCGGTCTGGGTCGGGGTGGCCGCGAGACCAACCGATGTGAATAAGATATTGTAGAAAATCTATGCATGTGTATTGTTATTCCCCATCCTTAGGTGTGATTTGTATATATTTCTGTATATCTACCCATTGTGAGTATATTCTAAGGAGGGAAGGTGAGTACATTTTGGCTGGGTTATAAGAGGCCCCTGGGGGCTGATCTCATCTAAGCGGAAAATCCGGCCATAACATCTGGCGTCACGAACTGTTTACGAAGCCTGTGTGCATTGTGTTGTTTTAATCTTGTTGGTTTGCGCTCGGCTTGTACGTATAAATTTTGTTTATAATTGTGTATATAATTTTTTGTGTGTCATTATGTTTGCGAAAAAATCATCGTCGGTTTTCAAATTACCGATTCAGATTCCCGGCTGGGAATGTACCCCTTACGAGGCCTTGGCCCGTGAGTGGGCTGATTCTACTGGTTTGAGTGAAAATTGGTCTTCATGCTTGGAGCAGGCGGAGCCTGCCGATGTGGTATCGTGCTTGCAGAAAGCGCCAGTAGTGAAGGGTGATGAGCTTCCTATTTTAGGACGCAGAGGGTGGATTGTTCTTAATGCATACAGAATATTGCATGAGAAGTTTGTTCAGCTACAGAAGCGGTTTAAAGATATGGAAGGACAGTGTGTTGAATTACAAAATGCACATACTCTGTTGCGTTGTCAAAATAAATTGCTTGCCGACAAACTTGAGACATATCAGACCATTGCTGAAAGAGCTGCGGTCCGTATTGCACGATATAAGTATAAACATCGTCGTGGTCGTGTATCTACACGCAAAGTGCGTATGGTTGTAGCGAAAGCTGGAATGGATTGGAACCCCGATGAGTGGGACGGTAATATCTGGGATTCTCATACTTCTGACTCCTCGGCAGAGGAGGGTGACAAGCGCGAGTCTTCTCGCTCCGGACGTGATTGTAAATCTGCTTCGTGTACTGATATGGGTCCCGACACCGACCGTGCTCGTTCTTCCCGTTCGGATGACGTGGCTTGCACTGATTGTGCTACTAAATCTAAGATGCGGGCTTCCTCGGAAGCTCTTCCTGCAGTTTCTGCTCACCCGATTTTTCGACGAAAGTTACAACAGGCCCCTGGTAATCCGGGTGGTATAGCTCTTGATTGTATTGAAGACTTTACTCAACAGGAGGTTAGTGACATTTTGCAACGATTTCGACAACGGCCTGGTGAGGCCTTGCTTACCTGGATGGTGCGTCTTTATGAACTTGGCGCTGCCGGTATTATGCTCGATGCTGTTGATTGCTTTCGATTTTGCTCTTTAAGTTCGGATTCTACAATTCAGGATCATTTTCGAAATTATAATGGTGCTGGTCAAATTTCTTTGCTCCAGCTTGCGTCCGACGGCTGTAATCATAAATATCCAACTGAATCTGATTGGCCTACTGATGAGAAACCGTGGTACACTCTGCGCGATGCGTCGCAACGTTTAAAAGAGGAAGTCATGAAAACGGCTATCTTTCTTAGTACTGCTGATAAGCTTTTGGATGGTCTTTTAACATCTTCTGTGCGTAATCGCATTATACGTTCTTCTCCTGTTGCTTACAAGCAGGTCATGATGACATTATTGATTAACCAAACTGGTAATCCTTTGTCTGTTGTGCTTGAATCTGTTCGTCAGCTTGGTGAGCTGGGTGAATGGTTTAAACCTGAAAGACAATCTCGGCCTGAGGGTCGTACTGGTGGTGACTATAAGTTCTCTAGACGTGACATGTTCCTTGCTCTCATTGCTGATGGTGTCAAAAGGGAAGACATTGATGGTGAGCCTAATAATCGCTTATGGGACATGTTTCGTAAGCGTGGTTTGGATCGAAAGGAGGGTGCCCGTCGTGTGCGAAAGAATGAGTATGATCGTGGTTCGGATGACAGTGGTGACGAGAGACGACGTGTGAATTCTGATCGCCGTGATGATCGGCGCTATGAACGTGATGGATCCCCTCGTCGTAATGATGGGAGGGGGAGAGAGGATGATCGTGAAAGAGGAAGAGATGATCGTGTTTCTAACAGACGACGAGATGCAAGGAGTTGTTCCCCTGACGTAAGAAAGAGGGAGGATCGTAACAGACTCTCTGACCGTAACTCACAACTTTTTGAGCCTGACACTAATCCCTTTCGTACTGGAGACGGATACGAACAAGACATTCTAATACCAAAGAAAACCGAGAGTATTTACCCTGATTTGTCTTGGTTGACAGAGCGCAGGAAAAATGACTAGGAAATAGGTCAAGCTCCGGTACGCAAGTGGGCCCACAGAGATTACAGACCCTATGTAGATATTGAGATTTTTTGGAAACATCGTAATATCCAAAGGGCCCGAGCATTAGTTGATACTGGGGCGGAGGCCACTTTAATTCATGGTAAATCGAGAAAGTTTCATGGACAGTCCTTTACGATTACTGGTCTGGGTGGTAAAGAGACACCCGCGGTTCAGACTGCACTCGAAATTAAAATTGGTAGAATCCCTCGTAGAGAATATTCTGTGTTGGTTGTGCCACTTTTGGAATACATTATTGGAATTGACATTTTGAAAGGTATGACTTTGCATTTGGATGATGGATACTATCAATTTGGTACACAACAGTACATTTCGACCAGACCCGTACGGGTTGGCCGTTTACGCATGCCACCTATTAAAATACCTTTAGCAACGAAAGTGATTTCTCAAAAGCAATATCGCATCCCAGGTGGTCATGAAGAAATTACCGCTACGATTCAGGATTTGGTTGACGCAGGAGTCATTACTCCGGTCACATCTGCTTGGAATAATCCCGTTTGGCCCGTGCGCAAAAGTGATAATTCTTGGCGCATGACTGTTGATTATCGAGAATTGAATAAAAATACACCTAAATTGACTGTTGCAGTGCCTGACATCGTCACACTGATTCAGAGAATTCAAAAGCATCCAGGTACGTGGTATGCTTCCATTGATATTGCTAATGCATTCTTTTCAATTCCGATTGCCCCCGAATGTCAGGAACAATTCAGTTTCACATGGAATGGACGTCAAATGACGTTCCGGAGTCTTCCTCAAGGCTATGTACATAGTCCTACGATCTGTCACCGGCTGGTGGCGGAACATTTGTCTGAAGTGCCCACGAATCCACAAGTTCAGGTTTGTCATTATATTGACGACATTTTGATTCAAGGTGAAACGCAAGACCAGGTGCAGTCCCATTTAGATCAAATCATTGACTGTTTGCGAGCGAAAGGCTGGGAAATTAATCCAGACAAATTACAAACTCCATCCCAAGCTGTGAAATTTTTAGGAATTAATTGGCATGAGGGTCACAGAGAGGTGATTCCACAGGTTAAACGAAAAATACTTGATTTTGCTGTTCCCAGAAACAGGAAAGAAGCTCAATGCTTTATTGGTTTGTTTGGATTTTGGCGTCAGCATATTCCCCATTTGAGTCAAATTTTAGCTCCACTGTATCGAGTCACTCGTAAGAAGAATGCGTTTGAATGGGGTGAACCTCAACAGACTGCTTTTAATTTGGCTAAAGAAGCTATTCAGTATGCTCTGGATTTGTGGCCTGTGAGTGAAGGTGATGTGGATTTGAATGTGTCTGTGGAAGGCCTGTATGCCAATTGGAGTTTGTGGCAAAAGCAGGGCAGACAAAAAGTGCAATTGGGTTTTTGGACTAAAAAGTTACCTGAGGCTGGTGAGCGTTACTCACCTTTTGAAAAACAGTTGCTTGCTTGTTATTGGGCTCTGGTGGATACCGAGCAATTGACCTTAGGCCATGCTGTGATTTTAAGGCCCGAAATTCCCATTATGCAGTGGGTTTTGAGTTCACCTAAATCCCATCGAATTGGACATGCTCAGGAGGCTAGTGTGATTAAATGGAAATGGTACATTCAGGACAGGGCACGTGTGGGTCCGAAAGGTGTGGCGGTTTTACATGAGCGAGTGGCGCAGGCGCCCTCCAATGAGATTGAAAGTGAGTATTCGGTTCCCGTAGTGCAGGAGTCTCCCGTGAAGTGGGGTAAATCATTTGATGATCTGTCCGCGGAGGATAGAAAACATGTGTGGTTTACGGATGGTTCTGCGAAATTCATTGGTGACAAAAGACATTGGAAAGCTGTCTCTTATAACCCGATTACACAGAAATTGTTAAGCACAACTGGAGACGGTAAGAGTAGTCAATATGCAGAACTGTATGCAGTTTACCAAGTTTTGAAACAGGAACTACCTGGTACATGTCATATTTTCACTGATTCCTGGTCCACTGCAAATGGACTAGCGGTGTGGTTGCCAACATGGCATTCTCATAATTGGGAATTGCATTCAAAGGAACTGTGGGGCAAAGAGCTGTGGCAAGAAATTTGGGAGCTGCTCCCGCAGAGTACTGTAACGATCTTCCACGTGGATGCTCACACTCCAATTGACTCCCTTGACAAATTTTTCCATAATATTGCAGATGAACAGTCTAAAATTTCTGAGGCAGTGGTGGACATGCAGGATTCTGATTTGGCGGGATTGGCGAAGTGGGCCCATCAGAAAGCAGGACATTTTGGAGAGAAAGCCACTAGCAGGTGGGCTGCCGATAGAGGAATTCATATTCCTTTTTCTTTAATAAAAGATGTCATTTTACATTGTCCCATTTGTCAGCATTCTAGGAAAAAAGAGGTGCCTCAGATTGTTCGAGGTCACTTACATCGAGGTAAATTGCCCGCCCAAATTTGGCAGATTGATTACATTGGTCCGCTCCCTATGAGCAGAAATTGTCAATATATTTGCACAGTGGTTGATACTTATAGTGGCCTTTTGATCGCTTTCCCTTGCAAAAACGCTACCCAAGTGAATACAATTAAAACCCTGGAGCTAATTATTCTGTACTATGGTGTCCCATTCCAGATTCAATCAGATAACGCATCCCACTTTCGTGGAAGATTGGTGCAAGAATTCTGTACGGAAAATAATATTGATTGGGTGTTTCATATTCCATATTACCCACAAGCTTCAGGATTGATTGAGAGAATGAATGGCTTGTTGAAAGAACAGTTGCGCAAGTTGACTGATGACCGTTACAGCCAGTGGAGAGATGTCCTACTTCAAGCTTTGTTAATTTTAAATAATCGTCCTTTGTTACATGCTGAATCTCCTTTAATGCGTTTGTTTCCTCCACATGTTGATGCGAAACCGAATTCTATATCAAATACTGTTATGTATTGGGAAATTACCCCCGGTGCTCTAGCTCCATGTAGAGCTACCCCTGGTTCTGCAGGCCTCGACCTGCATGCTTTAAATGATGCTAAATTCCCAGGAAAGGATCGAATCATTGTTGAAACTGGCATTGGTGTCTGTATACCTGCCGGTAGCTTTGGATTAATTGCCCCTAGATCTGGCCTGGCCCTGAAAGGTGTACAAGTGCTCGGAGGAGTAATTGACAGTGATTATCAGGGAGAGATTAAGGTTCTCCTGCTTAATAGCAGTGAGACGGATTTGTTCATCAAAAAGTCTGACCGTGTTGCTCAGTTACTGATTATGCCTGTCTTCAGTGGTGAGATCAAAAAAGGCTCTGCCCCAACGTTGCTAACTGTGCGAGGACAAAAAGGCTTCGGATCGTCTGATCTTCCTGGAGCTAAGATATGGGTGCAATCGCCTAAAAATCCTCCTGAACAGGCTGATATTATTGCGACCGGTCATGACAACACCGTTTTGGTGATGAAGCCAGGGAAAGATGGCTGGGAAGCTGTCCCAGCTGATAAATGTTACTTACGAGAATGATTAAGGCCTGTGTTTGTATTGTTTCAGATCATTCTTTGGATTGCTGCTGCAGGATGTGTCGGCGCTGGACTCCTTTTGGCTTGCTACGCCGGGAGAGGAGAGGATCCACCGACGCCGGTTGATGGGATAATACGAGCCCCGCGGTCCGCGTGGGCAACGTCATCAAACTTTTGGATTACACTCGCAAAGCGGGTGACGAACTCTCCACATTTCTGCCTTACCCCCATGAAGTCCGTCACTGACATTTTAGCGACCTGTTTGGTTGCTGTCCCTGCATCCACCGAAACTCTACGTCATATTTTTAATATATCTAATGCTCGACCTAATGTTATTCTGGGCGACTTCGCGGCCCATGAATTTTGTCCCTCATGTACTGCTCTTCCAGACCTTGATGTCCCTATTCATTCCCGTATTACTACTTTTAATATTACCCCTGGAGACCTATGCTTTATCATGACTTGCGACCCAAAAGCTATTACTGAGTGCTTGAAGCTTAAGCTCCAAGCCGCTACTTCCTTTTCAGCTCATCAACGTTTGTTATGTTCAAAGAGACTTCCGAATTCATGTCTTTCAGTTAAAAATAATATGACATGTAAACGATTATTAGTAGCCACTAGCCATTATCGTTCAATGCTATTGCCAGCTGGATGGCTCTTTTCCTGTGGGAATTCATCTTGGCCCTATATTCCTGCGAATATTTCTGGTGGCCCATGTGCCATCACTAGATTGAGTTTGTTAATGTTTTCCTCACATCCTACTTCACATTCCCGTATTGTACGTGATTCAATGTCATTGCATGAAGATTGTGATTCCTCTGTTCATCTCTATTCTAGATCAGAGTACCTTGGTTTAGCTTTTTCTATTATTGGAGTGCCTGCATTGGCCGTTTATAATGCCAAAACAATCGGCAAAATGGCCTGCTGGATGGTTAAGTCCATTAACCAAACGTCTACTGTTTTATCTGATCTCTTATTAGATGCCCAAGGTGAACGTAGAGCTATTTTGCAGAATAGGGCCGCTATTGATTATCTCTTGTTGAAACATGGACATGAATGTTCTGATTTTGAAGGTCTATGCTGTTTTAATTTGTCTGACCATTCTAAAGCTATCCAATCCCATATTGACAAACTCCATGACTTGACTGCAGAAATTAGACAACATATAGATCAGGGTTTCTTTGACTGGTTTTTTAATTGGCTCCCTGACATGCATTCCTTACGACAGATTTTAGGGGGGATTATTGTCGCTATTTGTGTCCTAATAGCTATTTGTTGCTTGATTCAGTGCATCCCTTCCCTGCTGCAATTCTTTAGACTTAGTAAGGGTCGTAGATCAGTTAGTTTTGTTTCATATTATTCTTCTACCGATGTTAGTTCCATTTAGTTTGTGGTTAATAGACTGGAGTCAAGGGGTGTAATGTAATGGCTGCCTTTTTGCTAGCTCTTTGTAGAAGGAGAATGATGGAGAGTGACTCCAGCCTATCACCCCCATAGCATAGGGATTAGGCCGATAGACAGGGACCCTGTCTTACATATATTAGGGCATTTTCGTACCATTTTCCTTAAAGTAAGGCTTATGAATTTAAGTTAGGGGATAGATATATAAGTATTAGTTATGATTTGCTCATTTACTAACATGCTGGGCTATTTTCTATGGAGCTATGCATATTGTGGGCTCCGTAGGCCTTAAACGAGACAGACTCCATTTTGCTTTCTGCCCGGTAGCCGAGAAGGCTTTCTAGGTCAAATGTAGTGTTTTAGTTTCAAGCTGTTGTTCGCTTGGAGAGAACCGGTTCAGGCTGACCCTTATCGAAGGAATGTATTTTTCTCCACTGCGAAGACACAACTTCAGGCCGGCCGGCTGGGAAAGTGTCCTTGGTACGGGGAGGTACAAGAATTTGGTGGGCGGCAGGTTACTGGCCGTGAATTTCCATGAAGGAACGGGCTTTGATATTAGCGAAGGTGTTAGTCAGTTTTTCAGTTAGTCCGTAGGCGGCATCTAGCCGTTAGCATCTCTGCCATTATTCATCTCATGGTGGACAAGTCGCCATCTTTGAAGTCGGAGAAAGATTTAAGACCGAAACTCTCTGAGAAAGACTGAACGAGAAGCAGCGCGGAGCGCACTGACAGAGAGAGAGAGAGAGACGGTAGCTAATAATCAGCAAGGTTCCGGTGTCCTGAAGGGAAGCAGACGAGGTTTAGCCTAGCGGTGCAGACGTGTACTTGTGACGGCTGGGGTGTGACTGCAAGGCGAGCCAGGATACAGAGACGAGAAGGGAACCTAGATGACTGCCGAGTCCAGACTTCCCTCTAATAAGGTGACCTCTGTCTAAATTTTAATAGAATGTGCACTCTAATCTTTACCTTTTCTTTGCAGAACGTATGTTGCATAGTAATGTGATTGGTGTCTATTGTTAATAAATACCCTAATTCTTATAGAATTATTGTGTACCTGGTGTTCGTGTTCAATCTTGGTAAACTACATTCCTAGTTGAGAGTTGTTTATGTGAACGGATGAGAAATCCCGATCAGGTATATGGTGATCAAATAAAGAGGGAGTGAGTGGACCTGTGATGCCAAGAGCAGGGAGTACACTATACAATCTGGAACTATATTCAAAGTTATTATTGTAGTTTTATCCCGAGTAGACCAATGAGATATTATCCCAATAATGGTTCATAGGAATGTGGTCGTCGTTGATATGCGGCGTTAGTGAGAACACTGGGGAGGACTACCAGTGCCGATACCCACAGGATTGTGGCTTGAATAAGTGAGAGCGCTAGGGGGTCGAACTAGCGTGGAGATCGACAGGATTGTTGGTCGTTTGGAAACGGGAGCATTGGGTTCTGCAGGCCCATGTGTAGTCGCACCGGATTGTGCGCAATATCTGCTCCAGGGTAGACCGGTCTGGGTCGGGGTGGCCGCGAGACCAACCGATGTGAATAAGATATTGTAGAAAATCTATGCATGTGTATTGTTATTCCCCATCCTTAGGTGTGATTTGTATATATTTCTGTATATCTACCCATTGTGAGTATATTCTAAGGAGGGAAGGTGAGTACGTTTTGGCTGGGTTATAAGAGGCCCCTGGGGGCTGATCTCATCTAAGCGGAAAATCCGGCCATAACAACTGTTTATTTTCATAACACTTGTGTGGTGTCCTTTCACTGGGTGTTCAAGGGGTATGTGATGGTATTACAGCTGGCTTAACACGCCCTCTAGAGTTTAGCCCGAAGACTGCTCGTATCCACGCTACTAGGATAGCTGGTCTAAGGTTGACTTACAACCAATCACCATAAGGGTCGTTTGGAACGATACATAGTGGTCGCTAGAATAGCGAACGCTGCATATCGGGCCAACTTCTCCCATTGGTGAGCAGCGGTTGGGATTTGAGCTTGCTGTTGTTTTACCACGCGTATCCTAAGAGTATCTTGTGAAAGATCGCATAAGTACTCCAGGTACATATAACTTAGCTTAGAATACTCTAAGTTCTACTGAACCAGCTGTTGTAGCTCCTCAAGGCTTAGCACACCTTGGCTACAACTCTTAGCAAGGGATCAGTAGGTAAACCCATAGTGTAGGTAGGTGCATCACTTACACCACACTAGAGGCAGCATGTCAGACAAAGGCGGAAACTCTGAGTCTCCCCTCGTGTCAGTCGACCTTCCACAGGTCACCTCCAGATATGCTGCGCTTAGCTTTCACGAGATGCGACAAATCTGTACATCTCGAAAGCTAAAACAGGGTGCAAACCCTACCATTCCGTTTCTGATTGGTCTCTTGGAGACTTATGATGCTAGGAGGGCGGGTAACACCGACCCTTCTCATCCCGAAATGGAGATGCCTCCCCTCGAGGGAACCCGAGGTGACCCTGACCTTATCCATCTCTCCCCGAGGGCGAAGAGGAGGACGAGGAACCAGAGACATCTGGGGACGAGGCAGACAAAGGTCCAGTCATAGTTAGTCAGCTAACTCAGGACAACTTAAGCCGGCACGAGATTGGTACTAGGAGACCCCTGGGGCCTCTCTCGGGCCAGCTTAACATTGGGAACGGGCGAGTTAGGTCTCTGTCGAGAGGCTCTAACAGATCTGTTCGAACCAATGGCTCTCGAGGCTCTGCTCGAAGAGGGATGACATCACCTCAGAGAAGAGTGTACGAAGCAAAGGAGCGGGAAGTCAAACTGCGGATCGAAAGGGAAGAACTTGCCCTAGCCAAAGAGAGACTCGCCTTTGCTCGAGAGCAAGAGTTGAGTGGGACAATTCCCACTGGTGGCAGCATTCACCCACGGGAACCCAGGAGTTTAGACACTAAGCACCTGAATAAGATAGTGCCCCCCTTTAAGCAAGGGGACGACATCCACAAATGGATTACTGCTTTGGAGCGGGCCTGCACTGTACAGTGCGTCCCCCAGATTCAGTGGGCAGCTATCTTGTGGCTCTCCTTTGAAGGTAAAGGTAGAGATAAGCTCCTCACCACAAGGGTCGAGGATGCTAACAATTACCAGGTCCTGAAGAACACACTGATTGATGGGTTCGGCCTAACCACTGAGCAGTACAGGTTGCTGTTCAGGGATACCCAGAAAACTCAGTCTCAGGACTGGTCTGATTTCGTTGATTGTGCCACTAAGGCTTTCGAGGGCTGGTTGCTGGGCAGTAAGGTTACTGATTACCAAGGATTGTATAATTTGATCATGCGAGAACAGATTTTAAACAATTGTCAGAACCAGTTGTTGCATCAGCACCTTGTCGACTCGGATCTGACCTCTCCCCAAGAATTGGGAAAGAAGGCAGACAGATGGGTCAGAACAAGGGTTAAGCAAAACCAGGGCCAGAACCAGGGTGGTCAGAAGAAAGCAAACCAGAAGGGTAAAGATTCGAAAGGGCAACAAACTGACCAGAAGTCTTCGACAGGTCCCCAACAACCCAAAGAGGGGGGGGGGGGTCAGGCTTCCCAGAAAAAGAAGAATCAAGAAGGCCAGTCGAAAAGGTGGTGCCAATACTGTAAAAGTAAAACTCACTGGTTTAGTGAGTGCACCAAGAAAGGAGGGCAGACTCCTACTACTGCAGCCCCTAAGGCACCTGTGCCCCCTAGTACAGCCAGCAGTAGTAGTGCGCCTCCCAAGGGACTAGTTGGGTTAACCTTGGGTTCTGAGGGGTGTGACAGCTTAGCTGGTACACTCACTCAGGCTGTCCTTGTCTGTACAGGGGATGTGGATATATCCCCTGATGTCAGTCCCAATACTTTGGGCAAATACCGACCGACGCCTTTAATAAATGGAAGAATGGCTCAGGCCTATAGGGACACTTGTGCCAGCGTCACCATGGTGACGCCTAACTTTGTGGAAACTGGACAGATCATGCCAGGTACAGATTTCCTGGTGACCAATGCCAGCAACGTCACTACCAGTCATAGTATGGCGATTGTTGCTTTCTCCTGGGGAGGGGTAAATGGCCAGAAAAAGGTTGTTGTTAGTTCAGACCTCCCAGTGGATTGTTTGTTGGGCAATGATTTGGAGTCATCACGATGGTCAGAAGTGGAGCAACGGACTCACATGGAGATGTTAGGCTTGCCAGCACACGTGTTTGCTGTGACCAGGTCACAGGTCAGACGATGCCCCACTGAACAGGTGCTGGATCCTGGAACAACGGACCAGACACCTCCCAAGAAGAGGAGCAGTCGGGTTAAGGCTTCGCCTTCCCCCTTGCCCCAGGTCGAGGATCAGGACTCAGAGGAGGCTGACCTCCTAGAATTGCGGGAAACTGAACCTAAAGAACTCGAACTTGATCAAGTTGAGTTTCTGGGCTCAGGGGGACCCACACGAGAGGACCTGGGGAAGGACCAGTTAGACTGCCCTTCTCTTGAACCCCTCAGACAGCAGGCTGCTGCTGAGGCTGCTGGGAACGCCACAGGTACCTACAAGGTATACTGGGAAGATGGACTCCTGTACACTGAGGCAAGAGACCCCAAGCCTGGCATGACCAGGAGGCTGGTCGTCCCCTTGTCTCAGCGTGGTTTCCTCCTTACCTTGGCCCACAAGATTCCCTTAGCAGGACACTTAGGCCAGACGAAGACGTGGGACAGGCTTGTCTCACACTTTCACTGGCCTCACATGAACGAAGATACCAAGGAGTTTTGCCGCTCCTGTGCCACTTGCCAAGCCAGTGGTAAGTCAGGTGGCACGACAAAGGCCCCCCTTATACCAATGCCTGTGGTGGGGGTGCCCTTTGAACGGGTGGGGATTGACATCGTCGGTCCCATGGAACCACCAACAGCATCAGGGCACAAGTTTATACTGGTGGTAGTGGATCATGCCACCAGGTATCCTGAAGCTATTCCCCTTAGGACCACTACAGCGCCTGTTGTGGCAAGAGCCCTAGTTGGAGTATTCTCCAGAGTGGGCTTCCCTAAGGAGGTCGTCTCCGACAGAGGTGCAAACTTTATGTCGAGCTACTTAACTGCTATGTGGAAGGAATGTGGTGTCAACTACAAATTCACTACACCCTATCATCCACAATGCAATGGGCTTGTTGAGAGATTCAACAGGACCCTGAAAGGGATGATTCATGGACTACCTGAAAAGCTTCGGCGTAGATGGGACGTCCTGATCCCCTGCCTTTTATTCGCTTACAGAGAAGTCCCACAGAAGGGGGTTGGCTACAGCCCTTTTGAACTTTTGTACGGGCATCCTGTAAGAGGACCCCTGTGTTTGGTGAAGGAAGGATGGGAGAGACCTCTCAAAAAGCCTGCAACCAGCATAGTGGACTATGTGCTGGGCCTCCGCTCGCGGATGGCTGAGTACATGGAGAAGGCATCCGAAAACCTTAAGGCCAGCCAAGAACTCCAAAAAGCTTGGCATGACCAAAAGGCTGTCTTGACTGTTTATCAGCCCGGACAGAAGGTGTGGGTGTTGGAGCCAGTGGCCCCAGCAGCACTCAAGGACAAATGGTCTGGGCCCTACACCATCCTGGAGAAAAAGGGAGAGGTCACCTACCTGGTAGACCTGGGAACTCCCCGGAGCCCCCACAGGGTGCTCCATGTCAACAGGCTCAAGGCATATGTCGACAGGAAGGACATGAGTTTGCTCATGGCCATAGATGAGGGACAGGAGGAGGAGAGTGACCCTCTCCCCGACCTGCTCACTCAGAATCCTGACGATGGATCGGTAGATGGTGTTGTCTTTTGTGGCAGCCTCTCCGAACATCAACAGGAGGATTGTAAACAGGTTCTTCAATCCTTCCGGCATATGTTCTCTCTAACACCCAGTCAGACCAATTGGTGCACCCATGAGGTTGACACTGGTGACAGCTTGCCCGTCAAGAGTAAAATCTACCGGCAGCCTGATCACGTTAGAGACTGCATCAAGAGTGAAGTGCAGAAAATGTTGGAGCTGGGAGTCATTGAACCCTCGGATAGCCCTTGGGCTAGTCCCGTAGTTCTAGTGCCGAAACCTCACACCCCGGGCGGTAAGAAAGAGATGAGGTTCTGCGTAGACTACAGGGGTCTCAATGCAGTCACTAAGACTGACGCCCACCCAATACCAAGGGCAGACGAACTTATCGATAGATTGGCTTCGGCCAACTACTTAAGTACGTTTGACCTGACAGCTGGGTATTGGCAAATCAGGCTAGCTGAGGACGCCAAGCCTAAGACTGCATTTTCTACCCCTGGTGGGCATTATCAGTTCGTGGTGATGCCCTTCGGTTTGAAAAATGCACCTGCCACCTTCCAACGGTTGGTGAATCACGTTCTCACTGGGCTGGATGACTTCTGTGCGGCGTATCTTGACGATATTGCTGTCTTTAGCTCCACCTGGGAGGATCACCTGGTCCACCTGCGGAAAGTGTTAGAGACTCTGCAAGCAGCAGGTCTCACTATCCAGGCTACCAAGTGCCAGATAGGGCAGACACAGGTTGTATACTTGGGCCACCTCGTCGGTGGAGGCCAAGTTCAGCCACTGGAGAGCAAGATACAGTCAATCAGGGACTGGGCTCCTCCAACCACCCAGACTCAGGTTCGAGCTTTCTTGGGCCTGACTGGTTACTACCGGAAGTTCGTCAGAAATTACGGATCGATTGTGACTCCACTCAATGAACTGACGAGTAAAAAAATGCCAAAAAAGGTTCAGTGGACAGCGAGCTGTCAAAAAGCATTCGATGACCTAAAACAGGCCATGTGCACGGCACCTATCCTCAAGAGTCCAGACTACTCCAAACCATTCATTGTCCAAACAGATGCTTCTGAGTTGGGTGTGGGAGCTGTTCTATCTCAACTGAATTTTGATGGTAATGACCAGCCCATTGCTTTTATAAGCAGACGGCTGACCCCCAGAGAGAAAAATTGGTCAGCTATAGAGAGGGAGGCCTTCGCTGTGGTGTGGGCCCTGAAGAAACTGAGGCCATACTTGTTTGGCACTCATTTCAAGATTCAGACCGACCATAAGCCCCTCCTATGGCTAAATCAGATGAAGGGTGAAAACCCCAAACTGCTTAGGTGGTCCATTTCCCTACAGGGGATGGACTTCACAGTGGAGCATAGACCTGGCACTGATCATGGCAATGCAGATGGGCTCTCCAGGTATTTCCACTTAGAACAAGAAGACTCACCTGGTCAAGGTTAGCTTATTGTCCCAACGTTTGGGGGGGGGGGGTCATGTAGGAGAGTAGGGTCTGCAATCCTATGATCACCCGGACTTTTTGCTTTTGTTTCACTGGTTTACGACTTACTCGGGCTGTGGGCCTGCTAATCAGACCCACAGCCTAGCTGTTCTCTCTCTAAATTGATGCATGTACCTTAGGTGCATTACCCAATTGGAACTGGGCCACCTTGTCAGACCCTGTAACTCAGGGCATCGGTGTACCCAGGGCCTACCAGGGGCTGAAGCATGTATTATGCCACCCCTGGCTGGCCATCTAAATCTGACACAACTGGCTGCACGACAGCTGGGGCAACGTAGCGTACACGCTCATTGCTTTAGGTATAGTATCCCTATATCTAACCTCACAATGGACACCCGGGTTCCTATCAGTCACTCCTATGGCAGGCCTTGACAATCCTGAAGGCAGAGTGCATGGACCCGTGTGAATTGGGCTCTGGCACGAGCCGAGCCCGGTTGCAGCTTGCGGAACCAAGACCCAATGGCTGTTCCATGATAACGCGTATCATATCGGTAACTTCGGTATAGCGTTATCAAGACATGTCGAGTAAGGTGTCATCCGAATCGGGATGCTACCCCCTCACCAATTCTGGCGACGAGGTTAGCCTTCCGCCCTTCTAGAGGGACACGACATGTACGTAACTGTGAACCCCGGTTAAAGTTAACTAAAGCCTCAGCTCCACAAAATGGATGCTGCCACCACAGACACGAGTCTGACCTCCTGCTGCTGGGAGTCCTTCCAGCGAGGAGAGCCTGGACAAAGGGTTTCCTGTCAAGGGCGGTGTTCGCACCGTCCCAGACAGGGTTTGTGTATTCTGGGTAGGTAGGGCTTTGCGAGAAGGTGACTGCGGAGTGGCACCCCGGTGCTCACTACGCATCTGCCGGTTAGAACCAGTTCCAGGGGCGCGCGGCCCCTGACCTGGGGAAAGTCCGGCAGGGGAGAGGGGTGTAACTACCCCCCTTCCTGGTCCCACCCTTAGGGCAGGACCTAGTCATGTACCCACCCCTTTCTTTAGGATAAAGGCCGGAGCAGGGACCCTTCCAAATTAGATCATCTTTGAATCAAGAATACTTTCTACGAAAGGACTTCGAGAATCTTCTCAAGATTTCTCCCTTGTGACTAAGGAGTAGTCACCCTGCATCAGCGGGCACCATCTAAGAAATCTGCGGTTTGCTGCAAGCCCTTCCTCAAGGATCCGACGGCCCAGCTCGACGAGAACCAGCTTCCCTGGCACCTCTGACCTCTACCCACGTCGTCAGCTCAGCTGAGATCTGTGGGTGCGACGAGACCTCGAGGGACCGGCCATCATCAAAACCTGCACGCTTCCTCAATCAGCACGACCATCGAAGTAATTCTCTGGTGAGTGCTCTGGGGTCCGAGAAGCCCCGACCCTGAGCAGCTCCAGCACCGAAGTGCAGTCTCCCAGCATCTCCACGATCTGCGTGGGGCCCTTCCGCTCGCTGCTCAGCACGTTGTCTAGTCACTAGCCGCTGGCTTGTGCCCTTCCTTGACGACATCCGACAACCAACGCTGCTGGTCTGGTTTCTCCAGACTGGCCTTTGCTTCCATCTTTGAGAGAAGCACCCCGGACCCTCCTGGTCCACTCAAGACGCCATTTTAGGCCAAGGCTTGTTGCCCAATCCTGGGTCCAGCGACGCCGACAGCATCAACCTTCGTGGGACAGCTCGCACCTCCATCCTGGTTGCCGACAACGCCTCCTGGTCCGTGAGACTGCAGAGCCTAGCGTCGCCCACTCACCTAGTCGAGGTGACGGCCATCCGGTGCCTTCCTGGTACCCTCTGACTACTGGCTAGTAGTACGAACTTGGTCCCCTCTGCTTTCAGGTATCAACGATCTCTGATCCAGGCTTGGATCTCTACGAACTATTCATCACTGGTCGCCGGCCAGCAACTCCTTTTCTTCCGGCTCCTGGCTCGTCAGCGAAGACCCCGACGCCTGTAAGACTTGTGCAGCCGCAGCCCTCGTGGCTAGGTAACTTCGGCATTTCGGTGCCTGCATAGCCTCCTTACTCTAGGGTCCCGAGTCCCTCGCTTCCGACTTGCCTTATCGGGTCCGCCCGAGACCATTAGAACTTTCCGTGCCCTCGGGCATTTGTTTTAATTGTGCACTTGAAGTATTTTTCTAAGAGCTTTGTGTTCTGTGCTTAGTACCCTGTCCTCATAAAGAGTACAGGGCTGTTGTGATTCTTAATAAATATACTGTTTATTTTCATAACACTTGTGTGGTGTCCTTTCACTGGGTGTTCAAGGGGTATGTGATGGTATTACAGCTGGCTTAACACGCCCTCTAGAGTTTAGCCCGAAGACTGCTCATATCCACGCTACTAGGATAGCTGGTCTAAGGTTGACTTACAACCAATCACCATAAGGGTCGTTTGGAACGATACATAGTGGTCGCTAGAATAGGGAACGCTGCATATCGGGCCAACTTCTCACAGTGGCTTTATTACAACTCTCTGCTATGCAGTCCCCTGGCGCATACTGGAGATTCCTGGTGGGCTTTCAGGCCTTATATAGTTAGGAATTAGCATTAAAAAAATCTTTGAAATTCACTGAAAAAAACATAGGTTTCAGGCCTTATATAGTTAGGAATTAGCATTAAAAAAAACCTATGAAATTCACTGAAAAAACCATAGGTTTCACACCAGTTATAGTTAGGAATTAGCATTTAAAAAACCTATTAAATTCACTGAAAAAACCATAGGTTTGACACAAGTTATAGTTAGATGGAAATTTTACTAACATAAAACCATTGAAATTCCCACTTTATAGTTAGTTGGAGTCACTATAACTTGCGCGCCTGCAATGCACTGCTGATGACGTCACATATTACATCACTCATGACATGGTCAGTGACATCACTCATGACATCACTGATGACACCATGCTTGTGACAGAGTGACAGACCTCCTTTCAGTGTAATGTAACCCTTGAAACACATATTCAAAAATAGAAACTAAAATTTTCAAAAGAATAGAGATACCCATACCAGTTACAACAACCAATTCAGTAATACCACCATCTATATACACATCCACTCATTCACCAACAGTTCTATATAGTCACTCATACATATATTCACTCATCATATGTAGTGAAACACCTATACATCCTGTTACACACCGACAGCCATCCAAACGTTACTCACACACATAATCACACATGCAAATAAACTATTGAACATACATTTATTTGCATATACAGCTATACAGACACTACCACCTTACTTCTAAGGAAACTTACACATACTTACTCTCTTAAACAATCACTTAAAGAAACACAAACTTATTTAAACAAGAACTCTTTCAATCTCTCACTCTCACATATACTCACTTATATACATCAATACTCACATATACTAGATTAAAACATATGTAGTTACTGATAAAGACACTAGTGAGACAGTCATTCACTCACTAACACACACATATACACACTCATCCACCCATACAGTCCTGCACATATGCTGTCTTCAAAACACATACAAACAGTGAGTCAGTCATTGATGCATCTATGTGCTAAGTAACACCCCCACCAAACCATACAGACACTCATACTGATACTAAAAAAACATCTAATAACCCATATACACACACATGTAGCTACTCACCAACCCATGCAGCCACTTATACACAAAGTGAAACACTGATACAAACATTTAAATATTGAAACAATACTCGCTAATATATGTATTCACTAAGATACACTTAATAAGCCAGTTTACCAATCAATTTTTTTTTTAAAAACATCCATTGAGACACTTATTTAAACATTTATTCTTCCATCGACCTTTACATATATATATATATATAAAACATATTTATTTTTCAGAAAGACACACATTCACTGGATGGTGTCATCAGTGATGTCATGAGTGATGTCACTGACCATGTCATGAGTGATGTAATATGTGACGTCATCAGCAGTGCATTGCAGGCGCGCAAGTTATAGTGAGTCCAACTAACTATAACCTGGGAATTTCAATGGTTTTATGTCAGTAAAATTTCCAGCTAACTATAACTGGTGTCAAACCTATGGTTTTTTCAGTGAATTTAATAGTTTTTTTAAATGCTAATTCCTAACTATAACTGGTGTGAAACCTATGGCTTTTTCAGTGAATATATATATATATGTATATATTGCGATCAAGACTGTAGGAACAGTCGAAACGCGTAATGGCGGACAGGCTCAGCAACATGCATCAATAAAGGACCCTGTTGTTTAGCACTGAAGTTTGGGTTCAGCTCTTCGTTCTTTTGACCGATTGATTACAATAATTGGTGGCGCAGGCTTGTGCCGGGACGAGTTTTGTCTCATATATCTATATATATATATATATATATATATATATATATATATGGAAAGAAAGAGTTTCCGCTAGGTGGGGATGCACTTACAGGTAGGAATTGATGCCAGCGCAAGGGCGCGAGCTGCGAACAGAGTCCCTTTCCTGCCAGACGCGTTTCGGGCCAATTCCTACCTGTAAGTGCATCCCCACCTAGCGGCAACTCTTTCTTTCCATTTTTTGCGGCCTGCCCGGTCACGGGGTTGCACTACCGCTTACAACTGCGGGTCCACAGCTGCCTTGCTTGGGCAGCTTTCTGTGGTACAGGAGGTGCCTTTACTTGCGGGGTGCTTGCGGGGACATTGGCAATCCCTTTAATACTTTTTCTGCATGCGAATGGCGGCGGCGACCCACTTGGGTTTTACGGTACCACCAGTCCCAGAGAGCATTGCTTCAGGTTTTACACCTGTGCATAATTACTGAGGGTATTTACTGGTGCCTGCAGCTTGCCGTCATGTCACATGTGCTGCCACTGAAGAGGGCGTTGGCCCGAAACGCGTCTGGCAGGAAAGGGGCTCTGTTCGTAGCTCGCGCCCTTGCGCTGGCATCAATTCCTACCTGTAAGTGCATCCCCACCTAGCGGCAACTCTTTCTTTCCATTTTTTGCTGCCTGCCCGGTCGCGGGATTGCACTACCGCTTACAACTGCGGGTTCACAGCTGCCTTACTTGAGCAGCTTTCTGTGGTACAGGAGGTGCCTTTACTTGCGGGGTGCTTGCGGGGACATTGGCAATCCCTTTAATACTTTTTTTGCATGTGAATGGCGGCGGCGACCCACTTGGGTTTTACGGAACCACCAGTCCCAGAGAGCATTGCTTCAGGTTTTACACCTGTGCATAATTACTGAGGGTATTTACTGGTGCCTGCAGCTTGCCGTCATGTCACATGTGCTGCCACTGAAGAGGGCTTTGGCCCGAAACGCGTCTGGCAGGAAAGGGACTCTGTTCGTAGCTCGCGCCCTTGCGCTGGCATCAATTCCTACCTGTAAGTGCATCCCCACCTAGCTGCAACTCTTTCTTTCCATATATATATATATATATATATATATATATATATATATATATATATATATATATATATATATATATATATATATATATATATATATATATATATATATATATATATATATTTATTTTTTGTAACACAAAAGAGGCGGCACAACCGGATATTTTACTGAAGCCTTTTAATCAGCGCTTCACCCCACCGACGTGTTTCAGCCACACAAGGCTTTGGTCACGGTCAGTAAGTCCTTCTACCATTTCCATTTAAATACTGGCCCATGTTAGCCCTAAGTGGCATTATGGGATACATAGTTTGGAACAAAATATCAATTAAAATTACAAGAAAAGAAAGACTGGTGTGATTCAAACATTAACAATGTCTAAGTACATTATGTCACATGTTTCATTCACATGGGCAAAGTTTTTGGTTCATGTTTGGTATTGGAATAGTTCCATATTTCCTTTGATTGTTGTGTCGGGTATAGTACCCTTGCAATTGGAGTTATGGCTGGTGTTGTTACAGTCACTCTAGATGTATGTGGAGGTCCTCCCCAAAGTTCATCCCTCTCGAAGTGAGAACGGAACGACCCGGGAGGCTTACCAGACAAAAAACTTGTCTGTTTTAGAGGAAGTAACGCTGATGAATCTGGAAAAGACCATCTCACGAGGCGGAGGAAGGGGAAGGAGACCATACCAAAGAGGCGGGAGAGGAAAAACAACAACAAATCAACAAACTCCCTTGACAGCACCAGAAAAACCGGCAAAATGCAGAAAGGGGGCAGGGTAGACACACCCTGACCCCCTAGGCCTGCTCAGGGGGTCCCACAAGGACCCCCAGGGCCAAAAAAATATTTTGTTGTTTTTTTAATCACGGGATGCGCATAGGATCCGCTGTTTTTAAACAGTTTATTTTTAGATATTTTATTTTTTAATTACATTATAATTACATTATACATTACATTACAAAATATACGTTCTCAGAATAAATTACTTTAGTTTAAATACTTTGCAAATAGGCAATAGACTTTTAAGTACAGTAGTTACAGTTGCTGCAATGGGCAACTCAATTTCAAACACAATGCAACATTGAGGTCAATGTGAATTTCTAGTTAAATGCAATTAATTACTTTTTGGATTACTTTTCTAACCACAGGACTGGATCCTAGATTCAGTCCTAAGACATCACCTGTAAACAGTTGAGTAAAAGCGTTTTGGTTACAGTAGTGATTTTTAAGGAATTTTATTGTATTTTAAAAGATGACACGTAGAAACTTTTTTGCATAGCATCACCAATGTTATCCTATGGGAGGAAATTCACTTATCAAGTAAGTAGTGTTAACGTTACTTTTTCTTACTCAGTGGTGGATCCTGGTTCCAGCACGGTGCATCACCTGTAAGCAGTTGAAATAATGCGTTTAAGTCACACAGGCAATTTTTAAGGAATATTTTTAGTTTGGGAAAATAGACACAGAAATGTTTCTGTTGAGAACCAGACAATGGATTCCTATGGAAGGAAATACAAGTTACCGATAAGTATAGTTAGAATTACTTTTCATGATCGGTACTTGGCTCAAAGATGCAGCACTGACGTCTCTCCTGATAACAGGTGAGTAAATCGGAATTCGTAGTTCAGCTGATTTTAGAGGAATATTTGTACGTTTCAAAAATCAACACTTAGAAACTTTTCTGCTGAAAACCACACAATGGATTCCTATGAAGGAAATACAAGTTACTGTAAGTACGCTTAAAATTACTTTTTAGGGTCAGTGCTGGGCTAAAAGATGCAGCACTGGGTTCTCTCCTGATAACAGGTGAGTAAATTGGAATTCGTAGTTTGGCTGATTTTAGAGGAATATTTGTACAATGGTGAAGGAAGGGGGCAGGGCCTGAGGTGACATGTGTGCAAACACGCCCTGTGGCACGTTTTAAGTTGCAGGATTAAGTGCCCTTGAATACTGAGGTCCCCTGGGGGCCGACTAGCCCACCAGGTACCTCTAGTATGCTCCAGGGGGCTGCATTGCAGAGAGGTGTTCAGAGGCCACGCCCCTTTTTACAACACTCTGCAACACAGCTCCGTGGCGCTTACTAGAGGTACCTGGTGGGCTAGTTGGCCCCCAGGGACCCTCGCTATGTTACTCCATATTTTATAATGAGGTTTGACAGGTTATGCTACTGTATGATGAGGTGTATCATGGGTGATGTCATCAGTGATGTCATTTGAGATGTCATCAGTGATGACACTTACCATGTCATGAATGATGTAATATGTGACATCATCAGCAGTGGATTGCGGGCGCGCGAGTTATAGTTAGTAGAACTAACTATAACAGGGGAATTTCAATGGTTTTATATGAGTGAAATGTCCAGCTAACTTTAACACCCCTTGGTTTTTCCAGTGAATTTCGAAGTTTTTTTTAATGCTAATTCCTAACTATAACATGTCTGAAACCTACGTTTTTTTCAGTGAATTTATACATATATACAGACACACTTACATACACCCAATCACACACCCCTTTCTTGGTGTAAATCCTCGGGAACCCTTCTTTCTCGTGTACCCAGGCTCCCATTAGAAAAAGGGTCAGCCTTGTTATTTCCTTCAACCATACATTTAGCAATCTGTTAAAATATATGTGAAACCTTCTCTAATTATTTGCAATGTTCTGCCTTATCTAGTTGGTGCACCAGTTTGTCACCCTGAAAAGATGGCCACCATATTTGTCACCCAAATGGACTGGCATTGCTCTCTTTGCGCTGCCATCTCGGACACGGTTGATGACAAAGCCAGGCGATAGGCATGCAACAGTAACTCAAAAACCCCATAGGGCATGACAAACAGTGTGAGCTGCTACAACATGGGAGGAAAATCATCTGGTGATAAATGAGGAACTGATTCTACGAAAATGACCATTTTGAACACCGTACATTCTCCGGCCAATTCATGTTCATCAGGGGTTGCATATTGAAGTCCATGTATCTAATCTGCTCAGATTCTAGAAACCCCATATGCCTTTATCGATATCACCACTTTTGCATCAGTAGTCTTATTACCACCTGTGCTTACCCGTGCATCTGCATGCACGCCCTTTCCATATCTTGTGCGTGACACACTCATTGACCCAGCATTAACAACATTTGAAGGACAAAGTGATGCTTTCAACTAAAGATTCTGGGCCATATTATCAAGACTGGGTGATAAAATTATCGCCGCTTTATCGGCAGGAAACTGCCGCTAAAGTGGCGATAATGGGCTTGATAATATGCCCTTGTGAATTCCCATAGAAACCCAGGTTAGACATCTAACCTGGGCTTCTATGGGAATTCTCTATGGCATATTATCAAGCCCATTATCGCCACTTTAGCGGCAGTTTCCTGCCGATAAAGCGGCGATAATTGTATCGCCCAGTCTTGATAATATGCCCCTCTGACCTTCTCCACTGTGTAAACCTTACCACTTCCTTTGCATTGAAATAAGGTAGCCATGCACTTGGTAAGGTTCCCGCCCTATGTAGGCATCTGGTCTAATATTAGGGAAATAGACTTCCCTTTCTTGTCCATGACCACCTCATACACCAAACATGCAATGAAGGCACATGGTGATCTCTAAGTCCACATGGTGAAAACATCCACAAACATCTTGCACACTGTTTTGTGACCTGGCATTTCAACAACCAAGTCAGCCACATTCATGTCAAGCCATCTCTTATCTGCACTTGTTATTTGCCATTTGGGCTTGACCCTTTTTCAACATCCTATACTAAGAAAACAAAGGGAATCGAAGCCAGCAGGAGCCTTCCCAACCTTGCGCCCCTTCCATAGAATAAAACTGCAGTTGGAGTTAGAAAAAGACTAAGGAGGGCTATTGGTTAATTATAAAAGTGATCTTAAAGGGGCTTTAAAGCAAAAAAAGTTTTTAATTCATATGAATTGTTAGCTTCAATCAATACATAGGCTACATGAAATAAATACATATTTTGTTTCCTTTCACACTTTGTTGTTTAGCTGATTTTAATGCACTTCCAGACACACATACATATATTTATATATCTTTATGAACATACATATATATATAACACACATATATGTTTATTCTTTAACCTTAAAACATATTACATCCCTTTACCTCTACTCATCCCTGAACTTCTACTTGTCCATTAACGCTAAAAAAAACTTAGCTCCCTTTGGCTCTACCCACCCTTAAACCACTAATACCCCATCCCTTAACTGTTAAACCCTCCCTTTTTTAGGTGATATAAAATTGTCAATTTGAAAAAAATACTTACCTTCATTGTAAAACACCTACAAAGGCCCTTGTTGTACTTATCTGCATTGTAAAGGCCTGTGTTGTAACGTCCATTGTAGTGAACACCACATTGCATACATTATATACCCACCTTTAATATCCAACTCTAGATGTCATTGGTGGAGATGAGAGATTTTAGGATTTAGGCAAAAGGGCTGCCTTAATGAGAGCACTTTGCATTGCCACTTCGGGTAATACATGCATATACATAAGCACAATTATGGGGTATACATTGCCACCAGCGTATGACTACACTTTGGAGTTGCAGTATTGGATGCCAGTCCCATACATTTCTATAAAGACTATTAAAATTGTTGAAGAGGGATTTACTGTGGTTGATGAAATATTGGGCTAAATGCAAACTTGCTATTTGAGATCTGCTTCCTTGAAGGGTAGGCAGCTGTGGTCCATGCAGGGAACAGTGGTAGGGCGGTGGAGCTGGGTAGGGGGGATTTGGAGGGAAGATGCAGAGGGAAAATTAAATACATTTTCCCTCTGCATCGTCCCACATATCGCCGCTTATACGGCCCCACCGTCCCACCGCTGTTACCTGCACGAACCACGGCTGAGGGTAGAGTGGAACATGACACAGAGAACCCAGAGAAAAAACACAGACAGAACCAAATAGCAATGTTGGCCTTTGTGGAAACTTATGGGGCTCTCAAGACCAAAACATAGTTTACTAATGTTTAATTCTCCTGGAATAGAACAACAAACCTATATTTCATCATTTTCCAGAGCATTAGAATAGCATTCCAGGGATGTACCTACGTATGGGAAGGGATGGACACAGGAGGGACTGTTTCTTATAGAGAAATCAGCTGATTGGTGGCTGTGAAAAGGTTTTTCATGATTTTAGAACAGAGATGTTGGTATGTTATGTTTATGTGTATAGTGCTCTAATCACCCAAAAAGGTTTTGAGGCACTTGGACGGGTGTGTAGGTGTGTGATCCTCAAGGTGCTTATACGAAGAGCCAGCTCTTCAGCTTCTTGCAAAACTCTAGAAGGGAGGAGGAGGCTCTGATGTGTCGAGGGAGGGTGTTCCATGTCTTGAGTGTGATGTAGGAGAATGAGTGAGCTCCAGTTTTGCTTATGTGGTTGAGGGGAATGTGAGTGAGTGAGAGTGAGGCAGAGCGTCGGTCATTGGTGTATGCGGCTGTTCCATTATTCTAGTTCTGTGTTGTGTAGGGCTTTGCATGTGTGCGTGATAAAGATTAGATTGGCTGCGCTTGTGAATGGGAAGCCAATAAAGCTTCCTTAGGAGAGGTGTGATGTGGGTTCGGCATGGGAGATTGCGTATGAGCCTTGCAGCGGTGTCATGGATGGGCTGGAGTTTGTGTAGCAGTTGATTGGACATTCGGCCTTAGAGAGTGTTGCCCTAGTACAACCTGCTGGTGATGAATGCTTATGTGACGGTCCGTCTGGTGCTCCTAGGCAACCATTTGAAGATCTTTCGCCGCATGCATTGGATGTGAAAGCAATCCCTGTGGGACTCCGCCTATCAGTTTCTTGTCTCTGATGTAAAGGGTGTAAGCCTGACCCTTTGGATTTTTCCCGTGAGGAAGGAACAGATCCAGTTGAAAGTGGATCCTTGTATGCCAATCTAGTGGAATTGTCTGATGAGGGTGTGATACGAGACGGTGTTGAAGGCAGTGGAGAGGTCGACCAGGCTGCTGTTTCTCTGTACATCCAGGATAATTCAAATGTTGATGGTGGCCACGATGAGTATTGTTTCAGTGCTGTGGTTCTTTCTGAATCCTGTAGTAATGTAGTGGTACTTGTATAGCGCACGAATCACCATGAGGCATCTTGGCGCTTGTACGAATACCGCTGAGGAACCCTTACGGCCTTTTCCTGTGAAGTGCCCACTCCTGGGCACCCGCAAAGTGAAGGCAGGCATCCTAGCATTGTTGGGGCCGTTGTGGAGATTAAGCAAGCTATTGCGCAGAGTTGCAGAGTGGGACCCATGATTAGAATAGGCACCAAGGGGAGAATTATCAGGTCCGGGGAAATTGAGCCCAAGACCCCCGAGGCGGGAATTGAACCCTGGTCCCGGGCCAGACCTCTGCATCAGGGTCTGCTGCTCTAATCATTGAGCCACACTTCTCCACAATCCTGACTGTGTGTGTCCTGTGTGTTTCCTAAAAGATGGTGAAGTTTGAGGTGGTTTGCTTGTTGGTGGCTTTCTCAATTACTTTGGCTGGATACGGAAGCAGGGAAATGAGTCATAAGTTGCTCAGTTGATTTGGGTCGACTGTGGACTTCTTGAGGAGGGTGTTGATTTCTGCACATTTCCATTCATTGGGAAAGTGGCTGACATGATGGAGGTTTTGATGTGTGACAAGGTGCTGCTGATTGGTGATGTTCCCAGGTCGTAGATGTGGTTGGGGCATGGGTCTGTTGGGGCCCCTGAGTGGATGGTCCACATGATTGCCAATGTGTCGTTAGGGTTGTCCTTTGGGTCAGGTGGCCATATTGGTTGGTGGTGGGTAGGTTAGGAATGAGTTCTCTGTAGTTGGGTTGGTATGCAAAGTTACTGTAGATGTTTGCGATTATAGGGTTGAAGAAGTTCCATAGGTTGTTGCAGGGTTGTTGGGAGTCAGGGATGTTGTTGACAATGGCTGAGAGCGAGGGGAAATCCTTAATGATGAAGATCTCCTTGCAGTTGTTGGATCTCCCTTTGATGTGGGGTCCATCAGTGCTTTTTTCTTGGTGTCTCTTATTTTTTGGTGCTTATGATGTGAGTAGAATGGAATGATGCCTTACCAATAAGTGGAGGCACTTGGAGGGATCTAGTTGAAGATTTACAGTTGGGGGTACTGGGGCTGATAACCGTATCCTCTGTGAAGGAGGGATAAACAGTTAAAAGTTAGAACTAGGAGAGGATGTGGTGTTATGGTCAGCACTGACGACTTTGGAACTGATGAACAAGAATCCAGTTTCAGCGCAAGCTCAACATCCTGTGATTCTGGGCAAATCATGAAATCTCCCAATGACTAAAAATAAGTAATAATAATAAAAATGAATTTGCTCTTGTGTACTGTAACAGTTGCTCATGGAAGCACTCCAATACTTTTGGGTCAAATTTGTGCTATGTAGAACTGCAAAAAGAGGCTAAGAGGAGATGATGATTCTCAGGTAAGGATGCGGCATCATAATGATTATATGAGAACTAGTCTTCCATACGCTCACAGGGAGAGCCCCTGAAACTATGCGGGAATGAAGGACCGATATTCACGGTGGAGATGGCTGGAGTAAGAAAGTGCATTTTATTGTCTGATTAATAAAAATCATTACAATGTATGCAAATAAGATAGTTACAGCACTTCTCACAACAATACATCGACCACAATCAGAATCAAACCATGATAAAATTAAGTGGTTGGCTACAACCATACCTCGTCTAAATAAAGAGAAATTTACAAATTCATCAAGTCTGTAAAGATTGGGTTCTAGAACATTGTCAATCATTGTTCAAAGTTTAGTGCAAAGAAACACTGAGGTGGTTCAATAGTTAGAGTCCACTCAAAAACATTGTAAAATAAGACAAACATTAGTCCCTAAAAGAATATCAATCATAATCAACAGTGAATGCAAAAGAGCTTAGAGGCAAGTCAATAAAGACACTGTAGGCTGCAAATTCAAGACGTCAAGGGT
>NW_028255703.1:0-57441 GCF_964263255.1 Lissotriton vulgaris
CATTTTCCACATTTCTGAAGCATGACGTAATGGGGGGGTGTTATCTCTTTTGTCGAAAATCAGCCGTTTTTGCTCGAACATTAAATGCCTCCAAATGGTATTTAATTAACTTCCCGGGGTGAAGAAACCCTTTTTGAGAACTCAGAGTGAGTAAATTGGCCATTTTCATGCACTTTTAACCATTCCATAAATCTTGTGTTTTGGGCCCCTGGAATCATGAATATCACTTTAAACATGCTAATTTTAGCTCTAACACTGATGATCCACCTACAAATGTGAACTGACGTTCAAAAATAAAACATTTGAAAACGGACCATTTTCCACATTTCTGAAGCATGACGTAATGGGGGGGGTGTTATCTCTTTTGTCGAAAAAATCAGCCGTTTTTGCTCGAACATTAAATGCCTCCAAATGGTATTTAATTAACTTCCCGAGCCCCTGGAAGCATGAAAATCACTTTAAACATGCTAATTTTAGCTCTAACACTGATGATCCACCTACAAATGTGAACTGACGTTCAAAAATAAAACATTTGAAAACGGACCATTTTCCACATTTCTGAAGCATGACGTAATGGGGGGGTGTTATCTCTTTTGTCGAAAATCAGCCGTTTTTGCTCGAACATTAAATGCCTCCAAATGGTATTTAATTAACTTCCCGAGCCCCTGGAAGCATGAAAATCACTTTAAACGTGCTAATTTTAGCTCTAACACTGATGATCCACCTACAAATGTGAACTGACGTTCAAAAATAAAACATTTGAAAACGGACCATTTTCCACATTTCTGAAGCATGACGTAATGGGGGGGTGTTATCTCTTTTGTCGAAAATCAGCCGTTTTTGCTCGAACATTAAATGCCTCCAAATGGTATTTAATTAACTTCCCGGGGTGAAGAAACCCTTTTTGAGAACTCAGAGTGAGTAAATTGGCCATTTTCATGCACTTTTAACCATTCCATAAATCTTGTGTTTTGGGCCCCTGGAAGCATGAAAATCACTTTAAACATGCTAATTTTAGCTCTAACACTGATGATCCACCTACAAATGTGAACTGACGTTCAAAAATAAAACATTTGAAAACGGACCATTTTCCACATTTCTGAAGCATGACGTAATGGGGGGGTGTTATCTCTTTTGTCGAAAATCAGCCGTTTTTGCTCGAACATTAAATGCCTCCAAATGGTATTTAATTAACTTCCCGAGCCCCTGGAAGCATGAAAATCACTTTAAACATGCTAATTTTAGCTCTAACACTGATGATCCACCTACAAATGTGAACTGACGTTCAAAAATAAAACATTTGAAAACGGACCATTTTCCACATTTCTGAAGCATGACGTAATGGGGGGGTGTTATCTCTTTTGTCGAAAATCAGCCGTTTTTGCTCGAACATTAAATGCCTCCAAATGGTATTTAATTAACTTCCCGGGGTGAAGAAACCCTTTTTGAGAACTCAGAGTGAGTAAATTGGCCATTTTCATGCACTTTTAACCATTCCATAAATCTAGTGTTTTGGGCCCCTGGAAGCATGAAAATCACTTTAAACATGCTAATTTTAGCTCTAACACTGATGATCCACCTACAAATGTGAACTGACGTTCAAAAATAAAACATTTGAAAACGGACCATTTTCCACATTTCTGAAGCATGACGTAATGGGGGGGTGTTATCTCTTTTGTCGAAAATCAGCCGTTTTTGCTCGAACATTAAATGCCTCCAAATGGTATTTAATTAACTTCCCGAGCCCCTGGAAGCATGAAAATCACTTTAAACATGCTAATTTTAGCTCTAACACTGATGATCCACCTACAAATGTGAACTGACGTTCAAAAATAAAACATTTGAAAACGGACCATTTTCCACATTTCTGAAGCATGACGTAATGGGGGGTGTTATCTCTTTTGTCGAAAATCAGCCGTTTTTGCTCGAACATTAAATGCCTCCAAATGGTATTTAATTAACTTCCCGGGGTGAAGAAACCCTTTTGAGAACTCAGAGTGAGTAAATTGGCCATTTTCATGCACTTTTAAACCATTCCATAAATCTTGTGTTTTGGGCCCCTGGAAGCATGAAAATCACTTTAAACATGCTAATTTTAGCTCTAACACTGATGATCCACCTACAAATGTGAACTGACGTTCAAAAATAAAACATTTGAAAACGGACCATTTTCCACGTTTCTGAAGCATGACGTAATGGGGGGGTGTTATCTCTTTTGTCGAAAATCAGCCGTTTTTGCTCGAACATTAAATGCCTCCAAATGGTATTTAATTAACTTCCCGAGCCCCTGGAAGCATGAAAATCACTTTAAACATGCTAATTTTAGCTCTAACACTGATGATCCACCTACAAATGTGAACTGACGTTCAAAAATAAAACATTTGAAAACTGACCATTTTCCACATTTCTGAAGCATGACGTAATGGGGGGGTGTTATCTCTTTTGTCGAAAATCAGCCGTTTTTGCTCTAACATTAAATGCCTCCAAATGGTATTTAATTAACTTCCCGAGCCCCTGGAAGCATGAAAATCACTTTAAACATGCTAATTTTAGCTCTAACACTGATGATCCACCTACAAATGTGAACTGACGTTCAAAAATAAAACATTTGAAAACGGACCATTTTCCACATTTCTGAAGCATGACGTAATGGGGGGTGTTATCTCTTTTGTCGAAAATCAGCCGTTTTTGCTCGAACATTAAATGCCTCCAAATGGTATTTAATTAACTTCCCGAGCCCCTGGAAGCATGAAAATCACTTTAAACATGCTAATTTTAGCTCTAACACTGATGATCCACCTACAAATGTGAACTGACGTTCAAAAATAAAACATTTGAAAACGGACCATTTTCCACATTTCTGAAGCATGACGTAATGGGGGGTGTTATCTCTTTTGTCGAAAATCAGCCGTTTTTGCTCGAACATTAAATGCCTCCAAATGGTATTTAATTAACTTCCCTGGGTGAAGAAACCCTTTTTGAGAACTCAGAGTGAGTAAATTGGCCATTTTCATGCACTTTTAACCATTCCATAAATCTTGTGTTTTGGGCCCCTGGAAGCATGAAAATCACTTTAAACATGCTAATTTTAGCTCTAACACTGATGATCCACCTACAAATGTGAACTGACGTTCAAAAATAAAACATTTGAAAACGGACCATTTTCCACATTTCTGAAGCATGACGTAATGGGGGGGTGTTATCTCTTTTGTCGAAAATCAGCCGTTTTTGCTCTAACATTAAATGCCTCCAAATGGTATTTAATTAACTTCCCGGGGTGAAGAAACCCTTTTTGAGAACTCAGAGTGAGTAAATTGGCCATTTTCATGCACTTTTAACCATTCCATAAATCTTGTGTTTTGGGCCCCTGGAAGCATGAAAATCACTTTAAACATGCTAATTTTAGCTCTAACACTGATGATCCACCTACAAATGTGAACTGACGTTCAAAAATAAAACATTTGAAAACGGACCATTTTCCACATTTCTGAAGCATGACGTAATGGGGGGGTGTTATCTCTTTTGTCGAAAATCAGCCGTTTTTGCTCGAACATTAAATGCCTCCAAATGGTATTTAATTAACTTCCCGAGCCCCTGGAAGCATGAAAATCACTTTAAACATGCTAATTTTAGCTCTAACACTGATGATCCACCTACAAATGTGAACTGACGTTCAAAAATAAAACATTTGAAAACGGACCATTTTCCACATTTCTGAAGCATGACGTAATGGGGGGGTGTTATCTCTTTTGTCGAAAATCAGCCGTTTTTGCTCGAACATTAAATGCCTCCAAATGGTATTTAATTAACTTCCCGAGCCCCTGGAAGCATGAAAATCACTTTAAACATGCTAATTTTAGCTCTAACACTGATGATCCACCTACAAATGTGAACTGACGCTCAAAAATAAAACATTTGAAAACGGACCATTTTCCACATTTCTGAAGCATGACGTAATGGGGGGGTGTTATCTCTTTTGTCGAAAATCAGCCGTTTTTGCTCGAACATTAAATGCCTCCAAATGGTATTTAATTAACTTCCCGGGGTGAAGAAACCCTTTTTGAGAACTCAGAGTGAGTAAATTGGCCATTTTCATGCACTTTTAACCATTCCATAAATCTTGTGTTTTGGGCCCCTGGAAGCATGAAAATCACTTTAAACATGCTAATTTTAGCTCTAACACTGATGATCCACCTACAAATGTGAACTGACGTTCAAAAATAAAACATTTGAAAACGGACCATTTTCCACATTTCTGAAGCATGACGTAATGGGGGGGTGTTATCTCTTTTGTCGAAAATCAGCCGTTTTTGCTCGAACATTAAATGCCTCCAAATGGTATTTAATTAACTTCCCGGGGTGAAGAAACCCTTTTTGAGAACTCAGAGTGAGTAAATTGGCCATTTTCATGCACTTTTAACCATTCCATAAATCTTGTGTTTTGGGCCCCTGGAAGCATGAAAATCACTTTAAACATGCTAATTTTAGCTCTAACACTGATGATCCACCTACAAATGTGAACTGACGTTCAAAAATAAAACATTTGAAAACGGACCATTTTCCCCATTTCTGAAGCATGACGTAATGGGGGGGTGTTATCTCTTTTGTCGAAAATCAGCCGTTTTTGCTCGAACATTAAATGCCTCCAAATGGTATTTAATTAACTTCCCGGGGTGAAGAAACCCTTTTTGAGAACTCAGAGTGAGTAAATTGGCCATTTTCATGCACTTTTAACCATTCCATAAATCTTGTGTTTTGGGCCCCTGGAAGCATGAAAATCACTTTAAACATGCTAATTTTAGCTCTAACACTGATGATCCACCTACAAATGTGAACTGACGTTCAAAAATAAAACATTTGAAAACGGACCATTTTCTTCATTTCTGAAGCATGACGTAATGGGGGGGTGTTATCTCTTTTGTCGAAAATCAGCCGTTTTTGCTCGAACATTAAATGCCTCCAAATGGTATTTAATTAACTTCCCGGGGTGAAGAAACCCTTTTTGAGAACTCAGAGTGAGTAAATTGGCCATTTTCATGCACTTTTAACCATTCCATAAATCTTGTGTTTTGGGCCCCTGGAAGCATGAAAATCACTTTAAACATGCTACTTTTAGCTCTAACACTGATGATCCACCTACAAATGTGAACTGACGTTCAAAAATAAAACATTTGAAAACGGACCATTTTCCACATTTCTGAAGCATGACGTAATGGGGGGGGTGTTATCTCTTTTGTCGAAAATCAGCCGTTTTTGCTCGAACATTAAATGCCTCCAAATGGTATTTAATTAACTTCCCGGGGTGAAGAAACCCTTTTTGAGAACTCAGAGTGAGTAAATTGGCCATTTTCATGCACTTTTAACCATTCCATAAATCTTGTGTTTTGGGCCCCTGGAAGCATGAAAATCACTTTAAACATGCTAATTTTAGCTCTAACACTGATGATCCACCTACAAATGTGAACTGACGTTCAAAAATAAAACATTTGAAAACGGACCATTTTCCACATTTCTGAAGCATGACGTAATGGGGGGGGTGTTATCTCTTTTGTCGAAAATCAGCCGTTTTTGCTCGAACATTAAATGCCTCCAAATGGTATTTAATTAACTTCCCGGGGTGAAGAAACCCTTTTTGAGAACTCAGAGTGAGTAAATTGGCCATTTTCATGCACTTTTAACCATTCCATAAATCTTGTGTTTTGGGCCCCAAGAAGCATGAAAATCACTTTAAACATGCTAATTTTAGCTCTAACACTGATGATCCACCTACAAATGTGAACTGACGTTCAAAAATAAAACATTTGAAAACGGACCATTTTCCACATTTCTGAAGCATGACGTAATGGGGGGGTGTTATCTCTTTTGTCGAAAATCAGCCGTTTTTGCTCGAACATTAAATGCCTCCAAATGGTATTTAATTAACTTCCCGGGGTGAAGAAACCCTTTTTGAGAACTCAGAGTGAGTAAATTGGCCATTTTCATGCACTTTTAACCATTCCATAAATCTTGTGTTTTGGGCCCCTGGAAGCATGAAAATCACTTTAAACATGCTAATTTTAGCTCTAACACTGATGATCCACCTACAAATGTGAACTGACGTTCAAAAATAAAACATTTGAAAACGGACCATTTTCCACATTTCTGAAGCATGACGTAATGGGGGGGTGTTATCTCTTTTGTCGAAAATCAGCCGTTTTTGCTCGAACATTAAATGCCTCCAAATGGTATTTAATTAACTTCCCGGGGTGAAGAAACCCTTTTTGAGAACTCAGAGTGAGTAAATTGGCCATTTTCATGCACTTTTAACCATTCCATAAATCTTGTGTTTTGGGCCCCAAGAAGCATGAAAATCACTTTAAACATGCTAATTTTAGCTCTAACACTGATGATCCACCTACAAATGTGAACTGACGTTCAAAAATAAAACATTTGAAAACGGACCATTTTCCACATTTCTGAAGCATGACGTAATGGGGGGGTGTTATCTCTTTTGTCGAAAATCAGCCATTTTTGCTCGAACATTAAATGCCTCCAAATGGTATTTAATTAACTTCCCGAGCCCCTGGAAGCATGAAAATCACTTTAAACATGCTAATTTTAGCTCTAACACTGATGATCCACCTACAAATGTGATCTGACGTTCAAAAATAAAACATTTGAAAACGGACCATTTTCCACATTTCTGAAGCATGACGTAATGGGGGGTGTTATCTCTTTTGTCGAAAATCAGCCGTTTTTGCTCGAACATTAAATGCCTCCAAATGGTATTTAATTAACTTCCCGAGGCCCTGGAAGCATGAAAATCACTTTAAACATGCTAATTTTAGCTCTAACACTGATGATCCACCTACAAATGTGAACTGACGTTCAAAAATAAAACATTTGAAAACGGACCATTTTCCACATTTCTGAAGCATGACGTAATGGGGGGGTGTTATCTCTTTTGTCGAAAATCAGCCGTTTTTGCTCGAACATTAAATGCCTCCAAATGGTATTTAATTAACTTCCCGAGCCCCTGGAAGCATGAAAATCACTTTAAACATGCTAATTTTAGCTCTAACACTGATGATCCACCTACAAATGTGAACTGACGTTCAAAAATAAAACATTTGAAAACGGACCATTTTCCACATTTCTGAAGTATGACGTAATGGGGGGGTGTTATCTCTTTTGTCGAATATCAGCCGTTTTTGCTCGAACATTAAATGCCTCCAAATGGTATTTAATTAACTTCCCGAGCCCCTGGAAGCATGAAAATCACTTTAAACATGCTAATTTTAGCTCTAACACTGATGATCCACCTACAAATGTGAACTGACGTTCAAAAATAAAACATTTGAAAACGGACCATTTTCCACATTTCTGAAGCATGACGTAATGGGGGGGTGTTATCTCTTTTGTCGAAAATCAGCCGTTTTTGCTCGAACATTAAATGCCTCCAAATGGTATTTAATTAACTTCCCGGGGTGAAGAAACCCTTTTTGAGAACTCAGAGTGAGTAAATTGGCCATTTTCATGCACTTTTAACCATTCCATAAATCTTGTGTTTTGGGCCCCTGGAAGCATGAAAATCACTTTAAACATGCTAATTTTAGCTCTAACACTGATGATCCACCTACAAATGTGAACTGACGTTCAAAAATAAAACATTTGAAAACGGACCATTTTCCACATTTCTGAAGCATGACGTAATGGGGGGGTGTTATCTCTTTTGTCGAAAATCAGCCGTTTTTGCTCGAACATTAAATGCCTCCAAATGGTATTTAATTAACTTCCCGAGCCCCTGGAAGCATGAAAATCACTTTAAACATGCTAATTTTAGCTCTAACACTGATGATCCACCTACAAATGTGAACTGACGTTCAAAAATAAAACATTTGAAAACGGACCATTTTCCACATTTCTGAAGCATGACGTAATGGGGGGGTGTTATCTCTTTTGTCGAAAATCAGCCGTTTTTGCTCGAACATTAAATGCCTCCAAATGGTATTTAATTAACTTCCCGGGGTGAAGAAACCCTTTTTGAGAACTCAGAGTGAGTAAATTGGCCATTTTCATGCACTTTTAACCATTCCATAAATCTTGTGTTTTGGGCCCCTGGAAGCATGAAAATCACTTTAAACATGCTAATTTTAGCTCTAACACTGATGATCCACCTACAAATGTGAACTGACGTTCAAAAAATAAAACATTTGAAAACGGACCATTTTCCACATTTCTGAAGCATGACGTAATGGGGGGGCGTTATCTCTTTTGTCGAAAATCAGCCGTTTTTGCTCGAACATTAAATGCCTCCAAATGGTATTTAATTAACTTCCCGAGCCCCTGGAAGCATGAACATCACTTTAAACATGCTAATTTTAGCTCTAACACTGATGATCCACCTACAAATGTGAACTGACGTTCAAAAATAAAACATTTGAAAACGGACCATTTTCCACATTTCTGAAGCATGACGTAATGGGGGGGTGTTATCTCTTTTGTCGAAAATCAGCCGTTTTTGCTCGAACATTAAATGCCTCCAAATGGTATTTAATTAACTTCCCGAGCCCCTGGAAGCATGAAAATCACTTTAAACATGCTAATTTTAGCTCTAACACTGATGATCCACCTACAAATGTGAACTGACGTTCAAAAATAAAACATTTGAAAACGGACCATTTTCCACATTTCTGAAGCATGACGTAATGGGGGGGTGTTATCTCTTTTGTCGAAAATCAGCCGTTTTTGCTCGAACATTAAATGCCTCCAAATGGTATTTAATTAACTTCCCGGGGTGAAGAAACCCTTTTTGAGAACTCAGAGTGAGTAAATTGGCCATTTTCATGCACTTTTAACCATTCCATAAATCTTGTGTTTTGGGCCCCTGGAAGCATGAAAATCACTTTAAACATGCTACTTTTAGCTCTAACACTGATGATCCACCTACAAATGTGAACTGACGTTCAAAAATAAAACATTTGAAAACGGACCATTTTCCACATTTCTGAAGCATGACGTAATGGGGGGGGGTGTTATCTCTTTTGTCGAAAATCAGCCGTTTTTGCTCGAACATTAAATGCCTCCAAATGGTATTTAATTAACTTCCCGGGGTGAAGAAACCCTTTTTGAGAACTCAGAGTGAGTAAATTGGCCATTTTCATGCACTTTTAACCATTCCATAAATCTTGTGTTTTGGGCCCCTGGAAGCATGAAAATCACTTTAAACATGCTAATTTTAGCTCTAACACTGATGATCCACCTACAAATGTGAACTGACGTTCAAAAATAAAACATTTGAAAACGGACCATTTTCCACATTTCTGAAGCATGACGTAATGGGGGGGTGTTATCTCTTTTGTCGAAAATCAGCCGTTTTTGCTCGAACATTAAATGCCTCCAAATGGTATTTAATTAACTTCCCGGGGTGAAGAAACCCTTTTTGAGAACTCAGAGTGAGTAAATTGGCCATTTTCATGCACTTTTAACCATTCCATAAATCTTGTGTTTTGGGCCCCAAGAAGCATGAAAATCACTTTAAACATGCTAATTTTAGCTCTAACACTGATGATCCACCTACAAATGTGAACTGACGTTCAAAAATAAAACATTTGAAAACGGACCATTTTCCACATTTCTGAAGCATGACGTAATGGGGGGGTGTTATCTCTTTTGTCGAAAATCAGCCGTTTTTGCTCGAACATTAAATGCCTCCAAATGGTATTTAATTAACTTCCCGGGGTGAAGAAACCCTTTTTGAGAACTCAGAGTGAGTAAATTGGCCATTTTCATGCACTTTTAACCATTCCATAAATCTTGTGTTTTGGGCCCCTGGAAGCATGAAAATCACTTTAAACATGCTAATTTTAGCTCTAACACTGATGATCCACCTACAAATGTGAACTGACGTTCAAAAATAAAACATTTGAAAACGGACCATTTTCCACATTTCTGAAGCATGACGTAATGGGGGGGGTGTTATCTCTTTTGTCGAAAATCAGCCGTTTTTGCTCGAACATTAAATGCCTCCAAATGGTATTTAATTAACTTCCCGGGGTGAAGAAACCCTTTTTGAGAACTCAGAGTGAGTAAATTGGCCATTTTCATGCACTTTTAACCATTCCATAAATCTTGTGTTTTGGGCCCCAAGAAGCATGAAAATCACTTTAAACATGCTAATTTTAGCTCTAACACTGATGATCCACCTACAAATGTGAACTGACGTTCAAAAAAAAAACATTTGAAAACGGACCATTTTCCACATTTCTGAAGCGTGACGTAATGGGGGGGTGTTATCTCTTTTGTCGAAAATCAGCCGTTTTTGCTCGAACATTAAATGCCTCCAAATGGTATTTAATTAACTTCCCGAGCCCCTGGAAGCATGAAAATCACTTTAAACATGCTAATTTTAGCTCTAACACTGATGATCCACCTACAAATGTGATCTGACGTTCAAAAATAAAACATTTGAAAACGGACCATTTTCCACATTTCTGAAGCATGACGTAATGGGGGGTGTTATCTCTTTTGTCGAAAATCAGCCGTTTTTGCTCGAACATTAAATGCCTCCAAATGGTATTTAATTAACTTCCCGAGGCCCTGGAAGCATGAAAATCACTTTAAACATGCTAATTTTAGCTCTAACACTGATGATCCACCTACAAATGTGAACTGACGTTCAAAAATAAAACATTTGAAAACGGACCATTTTCCACATTTCTGAAGCATGACGTAATGGGGGGGTGTTATCTCTTTTGTCGAAAATCAGCCGTTTTTGCTCGAACATTAAATGCCTCCAAATGGTATTTAATTAACTTCCCGAGCCCCTGGAAGCATGAAAATCACTTTAAACATGCTAATTTTAGCTCTAACACTGATGATCCACCTACAAATGTGAACTGACGTTCAAAAATAAAACATTTGAAAACGGACCATTTTCCACATTTCTGAAGTATGACGTAATGGGGGGGTGTTATCTCTTTTGTCGAAAATCAGCCGTTTTTGCTCGAACATTAAATGCCTCCAAATGGTATTTAATTAACTTCCCGAGCCCCTGGAAGCATGAAAATCACTTTAAACATGCTAATTTTAGCTCTAACACTGATGATCCACCTACAAATGTGAACTGACGTTCAAAAATAAAACATTTGAAAACGGACCATTTTCCACATTTCTGAAGCATGACGTAATGGGGGGGTGTTATCTCTTTTGTCGAAAATCAGCCGTTTTTGCTCGAACATTAAATGCCTCCAAATGGTATTTAATTAACTTCGCGGGGTGAAGAAACCCTTTTTGAGAACTCAGAGTGAGTAAATTGGCCATTTTCATGCACTTTTAACCATTCCATAAATCTTGTGTTTTGGGCCCCTGGAAGCATGAAAATCACTTTAAACATGCTAATTTTAGCTCTAACACTGATGATCCACCTACAAATGTGAACTGACGTTCAAAAATAAAACATTTGAAAACGGACCATTTTCCACATTTCTGAAGCATGACGTAATGGGGGGGTGTTATCTCTTTTGTCGAAAATCAGCCGTTTTTGCTCGAACATTAAATGCCTCCAAATGGTATTTAATTAACTTCCCGAGCCCCTGGAAGCATGAAAATCACTTTAAACATGCTAATTTTAGCTCTAACACTGATGATCCACCTACAAATGTGAACTGACGTTCAAAAATAAAACATTTGAAAACGGACCATTTTCCACATTTCTGAAGCATGACGTAATGGGGGGGTGTTATCTCTTTTGTCGAAAATCAGCCGTTTTTGCTCGAACATTAAATGCCTCCAAATGGTATTTAATTAACTTCCCGGGGTGAAGAAACCCTTTTTGAGAACTCAGAGTGAGTAAATTGGCCATTTTCATGCACTTTTAACCATTCCATAAATCTTGTGTTTTGGGCCCCTGGAAGCATGAAAATCACTTTAAACATGCTAATTTTAGCTCTAACACTGATGATCCACCTACAAATGTGAACTGACGTTCAAAAATAAAACATTTGAAAACGGACCATTTTCCACATTTCTGAAGCATGACGTAATGGGGGGGTGTTATCTCTTTTGTCGAAAATCAGCCGTTTTTGCTCGAACATTAAATGCCTCCAAATGGTATTTAATTAACTTCCCGAGCCCCTGGAAGCATGAACATCACTTTAAACATGCTAATTTTAGCTCTAACACTGATGATCCACCTACAAATGTGAACTGACGTTCAAAAATAAAACATTTGAAAACGGACCATTTTCCACATTTCTGAAGCATGACGTAATGGGGGGGTGTTATCTCTTTTGTCGAAAATCAGCCGTTTTTGCTCGAACATTAAATGCCTCCAAATGGTATTTAATTAACTTCCCGAGCCCCTGGAAGCATGAAAATCACTTTAAACATGCTAATTTTAGCTCTAACACTGATGATCCACCTACAAATGTGAACTGACGTTCAAAAATAAAACATTTGAAAACGGACCATTTTCCACATTTCTGAAGCATGACGTAATGGGGGGGTGTTATCTCTTTTGTCGAAAATCAGCCGTTTTTGCTCGAACATTAAATGCCTCCAAATGGTATTTAATTAACTTCCCGAGCCCCTGGAAGCATGAAAATCACTTTAAACATGCTAATTTTAGCTCTAACACTGATGATCCACCTACAAATGTGAACTGACGTTCAAAAATAAAACATTTGAAAACGGACCATTTTCCACATTTCTGAAGCATGACGTAATGGGGGGGTGTTATCTCTTTTGTCGAAAATCAGCCGTTTTTGCTCGAACATTAAATGCCTCCAAATGGTATTTAATTAACTTCCCGAGCCCCTGGAAGCATGAAAATCACTTTAAACATGCTAATTTTAGCTCTAACACTGATGATCCACCTACAAATGTGAACTGACGTTCAAAAATAAAACATTTGAAAACGGACCATTTTCCACATTTCTGAAGCATGACGTAATGGGGGGGTGTTATCTCTTTTGTCGAAAATCAGCCGTTTTTGCTCGAACATTAAATGCCTCCAAATGGTATTTAATTAACTTCCGAGCCCCTGGAAGCATGAAAATCACTTTAAACATGCTAATTTTAGCTCTAACACTGATGATCCACCTACAAATGTGAACTGACGTTCAAAAATAAAACATTTGAAAACGGACCATTTTCCACATTTCTGAAGCATGACGTAATGGGGGGGTGTTATCTCTTTTGTCGAAAATCAGCCGTTTTTGCTCTAACATTAAATGCCTCCAAATGGTATTTAATTAACTTCCCGGGGTGAAGAAACCCTTTTTGAGAACACAGAGTGAGTAAATTGGCCATTTTCATGCACTTTTAACCATTCCATAAATCTTGTGTTTTGGGCCCCTGGAAGCATGAAAATCACTTTAAACATGCTAATTTTAGCTCTAACACTGATGATCCACCTACAAATGTGAACTGACGTTCAAAAATAAAACATTTGAAAACAGACCATTTTCCACATTTCTGAAGCATGACGTAATGGGGGGGTGTTATCTCTTTTGTCGAAAATCAGCCGTTTTTGCTCGAACATTAAATGCCTCCAAATGGTATTTAATTAACTTCCCGGGGTGAAGAAACCCTTTTTGAGAACTCAGAGTGAGTAAATTGGCCATTTTCATGCACTTTTAACCATTCCATAAATCTTGTGTTTTGGGCCCCTGGAAGCATGAAAATCACTTTAAACATGCTAATTTTAGCTCTAACACTGATGATCCACCTACAAATGTGAACTGACGTTCAAAAATAAAACATTTGAAAACTGACCATTTTCCACATTTCTGAAGCATGACGTAATGGGGGGGTGTTATCTCTTTTGTCGAAAATCAGCCGTTTTTGCTCGAACATTAAATGCCTCCAAATGGGATTTAATTAACTTCCCGGGGTGAAGAAACCCTTTTTGAGAACTCAGAGTGAGTAAATTGGCCATTTTCATGCACTTTTAACCATTCCATAAATCTTGTGTTTTGGGCCCCTGGAAGCATGAAAATCACTTTAAACATGCTAATTTTAGCTCTAACACTGATGATCCACCTACAAATGTGAACTGACGTTCAAAAATAAAACATTTGAAAACGGACCATTTTCCACATTTCTGAAGCATGACGTAATGGGGGGGTGTTATCTCTTTTGTCGAAAATCAGCCGTTTTTGCTCGAACATTAAATGCCTCCAAATGGTATTTAATTAACTTCCCGGGGTGAAGAAACCCTTTTTGAGAACTCAGAGTGAGTAAATTGGCCATTTTCATGCACTTTTAACCATTCCATAAATCTTGTGTTTTGGGCGCCTGGAAGCATGAAAATCACTTTAAACATGCTAATTTTAGCTCTAACACTGATGATCCACCTACAAATGTGAACTGACGTTCAAAAATAAAACATTTGAAAACGGACCATTTTCCACATTTCTGAAGCATGACGTAATGGGGGGTGTTATCTCTTTTGTCGAAAATCAGCCGTTTTTGCTCGAACATTAAATGCCTCCAAATGGTATTTAATTAACTTCCCGGGGTGAAGAAACCCTTTTTGAGAACTCAGAGTGAGTAAATTGGCCATTTTGATGCACTTTTAACCATTCCATAAATCTTGTGTTTTGGGCCCCTGGAAGCATGAAAATCACTTTAAACATGCTAATTTTAGCTCTAACACTGATGATCCACCTACAAATGTGAACTGACGTTCAAAAATAAAACATTTGAAAACGGACCATTTTCCACATTTCTGAAGCATGACGTAATGGGGGGGGGTTATCTCTTTTGTCGAAAATCAGCCGTTTTTGCTCTAACATTAAATGCCTCCAAATGGTATTTAATTAACTTCCCGGGGTGAAGAAACCCTTTTTGAGAACTCAGAGTGAGTAAATTGGCCATTTTCATGCACTTTTAACCATTCCATAAATCTTGTGTTTTGGGCCCCTGGAAGCATGAAAATCACTTTAAACATGCTAATTTTAGCTCTAACACTGATGATCCACCTACAAATGTGAACTGACGTTCAAAAATAAAACATTTGAAAACGGACCATTTTCCACATTTCTGAAGCATGACGTAATGGGGGGAGTGTTATCTCTTTTGTCGAAAATCAGCCGTTTTTGCTCGAACATTAAATGCCTCCAAATGGTATTTAATTAACTTCCCGAGCCCCTGGAAGCATGAAAATCACTTTAAACATGCTAATTTTAGCTCTAACACTGATGATCCACCTACAAATGTGAACTGACGTTCAAAAATAAAACATTTGAAAACGGACCATTTTCCACATTTCTGAAGCATGACGTAATGGGGGGGTGTTATCTCTTTTGTCGAAAATCAGCCGTTTTTGTTCGAACATTAAATGCCTCCAAATGGTATTTAATTAACTTCCCGAGCCCCTGGAAGCATGAAAATCACTTTAAACATGCTAATTTTAGCTCTAACACTGATGATCCACCTACAAATGTGAACTGACGTTCAAAAATAAAACATTTGAAAACGGACCATTTTCCACATTTCTGAAGCATGACGTAATGGGGGGGTGTTATCTCTTTTGTCGAAAATCAGCCGTTTTTGCTCGAACATTAAATGCCTCCAAATGGTATTTAATTAACTTCCCGGGGTGAAGAAACCCTTTTTGAGAACTCAGAGTGAGTAAATTGGCCATTTTCATGCACTTTTAACCATTCCATAAATCTTGTGTTTTGGGCCCCTGGAAGCATGAAAATCACTTTAAACATGCTAATTTTAGCTCTAACACTGATGATCCACCTACAAATGTGAACTGACGTTCAAAAATAAAACATTTGAAAACGGACCATTTTCCACATTTCTGAAGCATGACGTAATGGGGGGGGTGTTATCTCTTTTGTCGAAAATCAGCTGTTTTTGCTCGAACATTAAATGCCTCCAAATGGTATTTAATTAACTTCCCGGGGTGAAGAAACCCTTTTTGAGAACTCAGAGTGAGTAAATTGGCCATTTTCATGCACTTTTAACCATTCCATAAATCTTGTGTTTTGGGTCCCTGGAAGCATGAAAATCACTTTAAACATGCTAATTTTAGCTCTAACACTGATGATCCACCTACAAATGTGAACTGACGTTCAAAAATAAAACATTTGAAAACGGACCATTTTCCACATTTCTGAAGCATGACGTAATGGGGGGGTGTTATCTCTTTTGTCGAAAATCAGCCGTTTTTGCTCGAACATTAAATGCCTCCAAATGGTATTTAATTAACTTCCCGGGGTGAAGAAACCCTTTTTGAGAACTCAGAGTGAGTAAATTGGCCATTTTCATGCACTTTTAACCATTCCATAAATCTTGTGTTTTGGGCCCCTGGAAGCATGAAAATCACTTTAAACATGCTAATTTTAGCTCTAACACTGATGATCCACCTACAAATGTGAACTGACGTTCAAAAATAAAACATTTGAAAACGGACCATTTTCCACATTTCTGAAGCATGACGTAATGGGGGGGTGTTATCTCTTTTGTCGAAAATCAGCCGTTTTTGCTCGAACATTAAATGCCTCCAAATGGTATTTAATTAACTTCCCGAGCCCCTGGAAGCATGAAAATCACTTTAAACATGCTAATTTTAGCTCTAACACTGATGATCCACCTACAAATGTGAACTGACGTTCAAAAATAAAACATTTGAAAACGGACCATTTTCCACATTTCTGAAGCATGACGTAATGGGGGGGTGTTATCTCTTTTGTCGAAAATCAGCCGTTTTTGCTCGAACATTAAATGCCTCCAAATGGTATTTAATTAACTTCCCGAGCCCCTGGAAGCATGAAAATCACTTTAAACATGCTAATTTTAGCTCTAACACTGATGATCCACGTACAAATGTGAACTGACGTTCAAAAATAAAACATTTGAAAACGGACCATTTTCCACATTTCTGAAGCATGACGTAATGGGGGGGTGTTATCTCTTTTGTCGAAAATCAGCCGTTTTTGCTCGAACATTAAATGCCTCCAAATGGTATTTAATTAACTTCCCGGGGTGAAGAAACCCTTTTTGAGAACTCAGAGTGAGTAAATTGGCCATTTTCATGCACTTTTAACCATTCCATAAATCTTGTGTTTTGGGCCCCTGGAAGCATGAAAATCACTTTAAACATGCTAATTTTAGCTCTAACACTGATGATCCACCTACAAATGTGAACTGACGTTCAAAAATAAAACATTTGAAAACGGACCATTTTCCACATTTCTGAAGCATGACGTAATGGGGGGGTGTTATCTCTTTTGTCGAAAATCAGCCGTTTTTGCTCGAACATTAAATGCCTCCAAATGGTATTTAATTAACTTCCCGGGCCCCTGGAAGCATGAAAATCACTTTAAACATGCTAATTTTAGCTCTAACACTGATGATCCACTTACAAATGTGAACTGACGTTCAAAAATAAAACATTTGAAAACGGACCATTTTCCACATTTCTGAAGCATGACGTAATGGGGGGGTGTTATCTCTTTTGTCGAAAATCAACCGTTTTTACTCGAACATTAAATGCCTCCAAATGGTATTTAATTAACTTCCCGGGGTGAAGAAACCCTTTTTGAGAACTCAGAGTGAGTAAATTGGCCATTTTCATGCACTTTTAACCATTCCATAAATCTTGTGTTTTGGGCCCCTGGAAGCATGAAAATCACTTTAAACATGCTAATTTTAGCTCTAACACTGATGATCCACCTACAAATGTGAACTGACGTTCAAAAATAAAACATTTGAAAACGGACCATTTTCCACATTTCTGAAGCATGACGTAATGGGGGGGTGTTATCTCTTTTGTCGAAAATCAGCCGTTTTTGCTCGAACATTAAATGCCTCCAAATGGTATTTAATTAACTTCCCGAGCCCCTGGAAGCATGAAAATCACTTTAAACATGCTAATTTTAGCTCTAACACTGATGATCCACCTACAAATGTGAACTGACGTTCAAAAATAAAACATTTGAAAACGGACCATTTTCCACATTTCTGAAGCATGACGTAATGGGGGGGTGTTATCTCTTTTGTCGAAAATCAGCCGTTTTTGCTCGAACATTAAATGCCTCCAAATGGTATTTAATTAACTTCCCGGGGTGAAGAAACCCTTTTTGAGAACTCAGAGTGAGTAAATTGGCCATTTTCATGCACTTTTAACCATTCCATAAATCTTGTGTTTTGGGCCCCTGGAAGCATGAAAATCACTTTAAACATGCTAATTTTAGCTCTAACACTGATGATCCACCTACAAATGTGAACTGACGTTCAAAAATAAAACATTTGAAAACGGACCATTTTCCACATTTCTGAAGCATGACGTAATGGGGGGGTGTTATCTCTTTTGTCGAAAATCAGCCGTTTTTGCTCGAACATTAAATGCCTCCAAATGGTATTTAATTAACTTCCCGAGCCACTGGAAGCATGAAAATCACTTTAAACATGCTAATTTTAGCTCTAACACTGATGATCCACCTACAAATGTGAACTGACGTTCAAAAATAAAACATTTGAAAACGGACCATTTTCCACATTTCTGAAGCATGACGTAATGGGGGGGTGTTATCTCTTTTGTCGAAAATCAGCCGTTTTTGCTCGAACATTAAATGCCTCCAAATGGTATTTAATTAACTTCCCGGGGTGAAGAAACCCTTTTTGAGAACTCAGAGTGAGTAAATTGGCCATTTTCATGCACTTTTAACCATTCCATAAATCTTGTGTTTTGGGCCCCTGGAAGCATGAAAATCACTTTAAACATGCTAATTTTAGCTCTAACACTGATGATCCACCTACAAATGTGAACTGACGTTCAAAAATAAAACATTTGAAAACGGACCATTTTCCACGTTTCTGAAGCATGACGTAATGGGGGGGTGTTATCTCTTTTGTCGAAAATCAGCCGTTTTTGCTCGAACATTAAATGCCTCCAAATGGTATTTAATTAACTTCCCGAGCCCCTGGAAGCATGAAAATCACTTTAAACATGCTAATTTTAGCTCTAACACTGATGATCCACCTACAAATGTGAACTGACGTTCAAAAATAAAACATTTGAAAACGGACCATTTTCCACATTTCTGAAGCATGACGTAATGGGGGGGTGTTATCTCTTTTGTCGAAAATCAGCCGTTTTTGCTCTAACATTAAATGCCTCCAAATGGTATTTAATTAACTTCCCGAGCCCCTGGAAGCATGAAAATCACTTTAAACATGCTAATTTTAGCTCTAACACTGATGATCCACCTACAAATGTGAACTGACGTTCAAAAATAAAACATTTGAAAACGGACCATTTTCCACATTTCTGAAGCATGACGTAATGGGGGGGTGTTATCTCTTTTGTCGAAAATCAGCCGTTTTTGCTCGAACATTAAATGCCTCCAAATGGTATTTAATTAACTTCCCGAGCCCCTGGAAGCATGAAAATCACTTTAAACATGCTAATTTTAGCTCTAACACTGATGATCCACCTACAAATGTGAACTGACGTTCAAAAATAAAACATTTGAAAACGGACCATTTTCCACATTTCTGAAGCATGACGTAATGGGGGGGTGTTATCTCTTTTGTCGAAAATCAGCCGTTTTTGCTCGAACATTCAATGCCTCCAAATGGTATTTAATTAACTTCCCGGGGTGAAGAAACCCTTTTTGAGAACTCAGAGTGAGTAAATTGGCCATTTTCATGCACTTTTAACCATTCCATAAATCTTGTGTTTTGGGCCCCTGGAAGCATGAAAATCACTTTAAACATGCTAATTTTAGCTCTAACACTGATGATCCACCTACAAATGTGAACTGACGTTCAAAAATAAAACATTTGAAAACGGACCATTTTCCACATTTCTGAAGCATGACGTAATGGGGGGGTGTTATCTCTTTTGTCGAAAATCAGCCGTTTTTGCTCTAACATTAAATGCCTCCAAATGGTATTTAATTAACTTCCCGGGGTGAAGAAACCCTTTTTGAGAACTCAGAGTGAGTAAATTGGCCATTTTCATGCACTTTTAACCATTCCATAAATCTTGTGTTTTGGGCCCCTGGAAGCATGAAAATCACTTTAAACATGCTAATTTTAGCTCTAACACTGATGATCCACCTACAAATGTGAACTGACGTTCAAAAATAAAACATTTGAAAACGGACCATTTTCCACATTTCCGAAGCATGACGTAATGGGGGGGTGTTATCTCTTTTGTCGAAAATCAGCCGTTTTTGCTCGAACATTAAATGCCTCCAAATGGTATTTAATTAACTTCCCGAGCCCCTGGAAGCATGAAAATCACTTTAAACATGCTAATTTTAGCTCTAACACTGATGATCCACCTACAAATGTGAACTGACGTTCAAAAATAAAACATTTGAAAACGGACCATTTTCCACATTTCTGAAGCATGACGTAATGGGGGGGTGTTATCTCTTTTGTCGAAAATCAGCCGTTTTTGCTCGAACATTAAATGCCTCCAAATGGTATTTAATTAACTTCCCGAGCCCCTGGAAGCATGAAAATCACTTTAAACATGCTAATTTTAGCTCTAACACTGATGATCCACCTACAAATGTGAACTGACGTTCAAAAATGAAACATTTGAAAACGGACCATTTTCCACATTTCTGAAGCATGACATAATGGGGGGGTGTTATCTCTTTTGTCGAAAATCAGCCGTTTTTGCTCGAACATTAAATGCCTCCAAATGGTATTTAATTAACTTCCCGAGCCCCTGGAAGCATGAAAATCACTTTAAACATGCTAATTTTAGCTCTAACACTGATGATCCACCTACAAATGTGAACTGACGCTCAAAAATAAAACATTTGAAAACGGACCATTTTCCACATTTCTGAAGCATGACGTAATGGGGGGGTGTTATCTCTTTTGTCGAAAATCAGCCGTTTTTGCTCGAACATTAAATGCCTCCAAATGGTATTTAATTAACTTCCCGGGGTGAAGAAACCCTTTTTGAGAACTCAGAGTGAGTAAATTGGCCATTTTCATGCACTTTTAACCATTCCATAAATCTTGTGTTTTGGGCCCCTGGAAGCATGAAAATCACTTTAAACATGCTAATTTTAGCTCTAACACTGATGATTCACCTACAAATGTGAACTGACGTTCAAAAATAAAACATTTGAAAACGGACCATTTTCCACATTTCTGAAGCATGACGTAATGGGGGGGTGTTATCTCTTTTGTCGAAAATCAGCCGTTTTTGCTCGAACATTAAATGCCTCCAAATGGTATTTAATTAACTTCCCGGGGTGAAGAAACCCTTTTTGAGAACTCAGAGTGAGTAAATTGGCCATTTTCATGCACTTTTAACCATTCCATAAATCTTGTGTTTTGGGCCCCTGGAAGCATGAAAATCACTTTAAACATGCTAATTTTAGCTCTAACACTGATGATCCACCTACAAATGTGAACTGACGTTCAAAAATAAAACATTTGAAAACGGACCATTTTCCACATTTCTGAAGCATGACGTAATGGGGGGGTGTTATCTCTTTTGTCGAAAATCTGCCGTTTTTGCTCGAACATTAAATGCCTCCAAATGGTATTTAATTAACTTCCCGGGGTGAAGAAACCCTTTTTGAGAACTCAGAGTGAGTAAATTGGCCATTTTCATGCACTTTTAACCATTCCATAAATCTTGTGTTTTGGGCCCCTGGAAGCATGAAAATCACTTTAAACATGCTAATTTTAGCTCTAACACTGATGATCCACCTACAAATGTGAACTGACGTTCAAAAATAAAACATTTGAAAACGGACCATTTTCCACATTTCTGAAGCATGACGTAATGGGGGGGTGTTATCTCTTTTGTCGAAAATCAGCCGTTTTTGCTCGAACATTAAATGCCTCCAAATGGTATTTAATTAACTTCCCGGGGTGAAGAAACCCTTTTTGAGAACTCAGAGTGAGTAAATTGGCCATTTTCATGCACTTTTAACCATTCCATAAATCTTGTGTTTTGGGCCCCTGGAAGCATGAAAATCACTTTAAACATGCTAATTTTAGCTCTAACACTGATGATCCACCTACAAATGTGAACTGACGTTCAAAAATAAAACATTTGAAAACGGACCATTTTCCACATTTCTGAAGCATGACGTAATGGGGGGGTGTTATCTCTTTTGTCGAAAATCAGCCGTTTTTGCTCGAACATTAAATGCCTCCAAATGGTATTTAATTAACTTCCCGGGGTGAAGAAACCCTTTTTGAGAACTCAGAGTGAGTAAATTGGCCATTTTCATGCACTTTTAACCATTCCATAAATCTTGTGTTTTGGGCCCCTGGAAGCATGAAAATCACTTTAAACATGCTACTTTTAGCTCTAACACTGATGATCCACCTACAAATGTGAACTGACGTTCAAAAATAAAACATTTGAAAACGGACCATTTTCCACATTTCTGAAGCATGACGTAATGGGGGGGTGTTATCTCTTTTGTCGAAAATCAGCCGTTTTTGCTCGAACATTAAATGCCTCCAAATGGTATTTAATTAACTTCCCGGGGTGAAGAAACCCTTTTTGAGAACTCAGAGTGAGTAAATTGGCCATTTTCATGCACTTTTAACCATTCCATAAATCTTGTGTTTTGGGCCCCTGGAAGCATGAAAATCACTTTAAACATGCTAATTTTAGCTCTAACACTGATGATCCACCTACAAATGTGAACTGACGTTCAAAAATAAAACATTTGAAAACGGACCATTTTCCACATTTCTGAAGCATGACGTAATGGGGAGGTGTTATCTCTTTTGTCGAAAATCAGCCGTTTTTGCTCGAACATTAAATGCCTCCAAATGGTATTTAATTAACTTCCCGGGGTGAAGAAACCCTTTTTGAGAACTCAGAGTGAGTAAATTGGCCATTTTCATGCACTTTTAACCATTCCATAAATCTTGTGTTTTGGGCCCCAAGAAGCATGAAAATCACTTTAAACATGCTAATTTTAGCTCTAACACTGATGATCCACCTACAAATGTGAACTGACGTTCAAAAATAAAACATTTGAAAACGGACCATTTTCCACATTTCTGAAGCATGACGTAATGGGGGGGTGTTATCTCTTTTGTCGAAAATCAGCCGTTTTTGCTCGAACATTAAATGCCTCCAAATGGTATTTAATTAACTTCCCGGGGTGAAGAAACCCTTTTTGAGAACTCAGAGTGAGTAAATTGGCCATTTTCATGCACTTTTAACCATTCCATAAATCTTGTGTTTTGGGCCCCTGGAAGCATGAAAATCACTTTAAACATGCTAATTTTAGCTCTAACACTGATGATCCAACTACAAATGTGAACTGACGTTCAAAAATAAAACATTTGAAAACGGACCATTTTCCACATTTCTGAAGCATGACGTAATGGGGGGTGTTATCTCTTTTGTCGAAAATCAGCCGTTTTTGCTCGAACATTAAATGCCTCCAAATGGTATTTAATTAACTTCCCGGGGTGAAGAAACCCTTTTTGAGAACTCAGAGTGAGTAAATTGGCCATTTTCATGCACTTTTAACCATTCCATAAATCTTGTGTTTTGGGCCCCAAGAAGCATGAAAATCACTTTAAACATGCTAATTTTAGCTCTAACACTGATGATCCACCTACAAATGTGAACTGACGTTCAAAAATAAAACATTTGAAAACGGACCATTTTCCACATTTCTGAAGCATGACGTAATGGGGGGGTGTTATCTCTTTTGTCGAAAATCAGCCGTTTTTGCTCGAACATTAAATGCCTCCAAATGGTATTTAATTAACTTCCCGAGCCCCTGGAAGCATGAAAATCACTTTAAACATGCTAATTTTAGCTCTAACACTGATGATCCACCTACAAATGTGATCTGACGTTCAAAAATAAAACATTTGAAAACGGACCATTTTCCACATTTCTGAAGCATGACGTAATGGGGGGTGTTATCTCTTTTGTCGAAAATCAGCCGTTTTTGCTCGAACATTAAATGCCTCCAAATGGTATTTAATTAACTTCCCGAGCCCCTGGAAGCATGAAAATCACTTTAAACATGCTAATTTTAGCTCTAACACTGATGATCCACCTACAAATGTGAACTGACGTTCAAAAATAAAACATTTGAAAACGGACCATTTTCCACATTTCTGAAGTATGACGTAATGGGGGGGTGTTATCTCTTTTGTCGAAAATCAGCCGTTTTTGCTCGAACATTAAATGCCTCCAAATGGTATTTAATTAACTTCCCGAGCCCCTGGAAGCATGAAAATCACTTTAAACATGCTAATTTTAGCTCTAACACTGATGATCCACCTACAAATGTGAACTGACGTTCAAAAATAAAACATTTGAAAACGGACCATTTTCCACATTTCTGAAGCATGACGTAATGGGGGGGTGTTATCTCTTTTGTCGAAAATCAGCCGTTTTTGCTCGAACATTAAATGCCTCCAAATGGTATTTAATTAACTTCCCGGGGTGAAGAAACCCTTTTTGAGAACTCAGAGTGAGTAAATTGGCCATTTTCATGCACTTTTAACCATTCCATAAATCTTGTGTTTTGGGCCCCTGGAAGCATGAAAATCACTTTAAACATGCTAATTTTAGCTCTAACACTGATGATCCACCTACAAATGTGAACTGACGTTCAAAAATAAAACATTTGAAAACGGACCATTTTCCACATTTCTGAAGCATGACGTAATGGGGGGGTGTTATCTCTTTTGTCGAAAATCAGCCGTTTTTGCTCGAACATTAAATGCCTCCAAATGGTATTTAATTAACTTCCCGAGCCCCTGGAAGCATGAAAATCACTTTAAACATGCTAATTTTAGCTCTAACACTGATGATCCACCTACAAATGTGAACTGACGTTCAAAAATAAAACATTTGAAAACGGACCATTTTCCACATTTCTGAAGCATGACGTAATGGGGGGGTGTTATCTCTTTTGTCGAAAATCAGCCGTTTTTGCTCGAACATTAAATGCCTCCAAATGGTATTTAATTAACTTCCCGGGGTGAAGAAACCCTTTTTGAGAACTCAGAGTGAGTAAATTGGCCATTTTCATGCACTTTTAACCATTCCATAAATCTTGTGTTTTGGGCCCCTGGAAGCATGAAAATCACTTTAAACATGCTAATTTTAGCTCTAACACTGATGATCCACCTACAAATGTGAACTGACGTTCAAAAATAAAACATTTGAAAACGGACCATTTTCCACATTTCTGAAGCATGACGTAATGGGGGGGTGTTATCTCTTTTGTCGAAAATCTGCCGTTTTTGCTCGAACATTAAATGCCTCCAAATGGTATTTAATTAACTTCCCGGGGTGAAGAAACCCTTTTTGAGAACTCAGAGTGAGTAAATTGGCCATTTTCATGCACTTTTAACCATTCCATAAATCTTGTGTTTTGGGCCCCTGGAAGCATGAAAATCACTTTAAACATGCTAATTTTAGCTCTAACACTGATGATCCACCTACAAATGTGAACTGACGTTCAAAAATAAAACATTTGAAAACGGACCATTTTCCACATTTCTGAAGCATGACGTAATGGGGGGGTGTTATCTCTTTTGTCGAAAATCAGCCGTTTTTGCTCGAACATTAAATGCCTCCAAATGGAATTTAATTAACTTCCCGGGGTGAAGAAACCCTTTTTGAGAACTCAGAGTGAGTAAATTGGCCATTTTCATGCACTTTTAACCATTCCATAAATCTTGTGTTTTGGGCCCCTGGAAGCATGAAAATCACTTTAAACATGCTAATTTTAGCTCTAACACTGATGATCCACCTACAAATGTGAACTGACGTTCAAAAATAAAACATTTGAAAACGGACCATTTTCCACATTTCTGAAGCATGACGTAATGGGGGGGTGTTATCTCTTTTGTCGAAAATCAGCCGTTTTTGCTCGAACATTAAATGCCTCCAAATGGTATTTAATTAACTTCCCGGGGTGAAGAAACCCTTTTTGAGAACTCAGAGTGAGTAAATTGGCCATTTTCATGCACTTTTAACCATTCCATAAATCTTGTGTTTTGGGCCCCTGGAAGCATGAAAATCACTTTAAACATGCTACTTTTAGCTCTAACACTGATGATCCACCTACAAATGTGAACTGACGTTCAAAAATAAAACATTTGAAAACGGACCATTTTCCACATTTCTGAAGCATGACGTAATGGGGGGGTGTTATCTCTTTTGTCGAAAATCAGCCGTTTTTGCTCGAACATTAAATGCCTCCAAATGGTATTTAATTAACTTCCCGGGGTGAAGAAACCCTTTTTGAGAACTCAGAGTGAGTAAATTGGCCATTTTCATGCACTTTTAACCATTCCATAAATCTTGTGTTTTGGGCCCCTGGAAGCATGAAAATCACTTTAAACATGCTAATTTTAGCTCTAACACTGATGATCCACCTACAAATGTGAACTGACGTTCAAAAATAAAACATTTGAAAACGGACCATTTTCCACATTTCTGAAGCATGACGTAATGGGGAGGTGTTATCTCTTTTGTCGAAAATCAGCCGTTTTTGCTCGAACATTAAATGCCTCCAAATGGTATTTAATTAACTTCCCGGGGTGAAGAAACCCTTTTTGAGAACTCAGAGTGAGTAAATTGGCCATTTTCATGCACTTTTAACCATTCCATAAATCTTGTGTTTTGGGCCCCAAGAAGCATGAAAATCACTTTAAACATGCTAATTTTAGCTCTAACACTGATGATCCACCTACAAATGTGAACTGACGTTCAAAAATAAAACATTTGAAAACGGACCATTTTCCACATTTCTGAAGCATGACGTAATGGGGGGGTGTTATCTCTTTTGTCGAAAATCAGCCGTTTTTGCTCGAACATTAAATGCCTCCAAATGGTATTTAATTAACTTCCCGGGGTGAAGAAACCCTTTTTGAGAACTCAGAGTGAGTAAATTGGCCATTTTCATGCACTTTTAACCATTCCATAAATCTTGTGTTTTGGGCCCCTGGAAGCATGAAAATCACTTTAAACATGCTAATTTTAGCTCTAACACTGATGATCCAACTACAAATGTGAACTGACGTTCAAAAATAAAACATTTGAAAACGGACCATTTTCCACATTTCTGAAGCATGACGTAATGGGGGGTGTTATCTCTTTTGTCGAAAATCAGCCGTTTTTGCTCGAACATTAAATGCCTCCAAATGGTATTTAATTAACTTCCCGGGGTGAAGAAACCCTTTTTGAGAACTCAGAGTGAGTAAATTGGCCATTTTCATGCACTTTTAACCATTCCATAAATCTTGTGTTTTGGGCCCCAAGAAGCATGAAAATCACTTTAAACATGCTAATTTTAGCTCTAACACTGATGATCCACCTACAAATGTGAACTGACGTTCAAAAATAAAACATTTGAAAACGGACCATTTTCCACATTTCTGAAGCATGACGTAATGGGGGGGTGTTATCTCTTTTGTCGAAAATCAGCCGTTTTTGCTCGAACATTAAATGCCTCCAAATGGTATTTAATTAACTTCCCGAGCCCCTGGAAGCATGAAAATCACTTTAAACATGCTAATTTTAGCTCTAACACTGATGATCCACCTACAAATGTGATCTGACGTTCAAAAATAAAACATTTGAAAACGGACCATTTTCCACATTTCTGAAGCATGACGTAATGGGGGGTGTTATCTCTTTTGTCGAAAATCAGCCGTTTTTGCTCGAACATTAAATGCCTCCAAATGGTATTTAATTAACTTCCCGAGCCCCTGGAAGCATGAAAATCACTTTAAACATGCTAATTTTAGCTCTAACACTGATGATCCACCTACAAATGTGAACTGACGTTCAAAAATAAAACATTTGAAAACGGACCATTTTCCACATTTCTGAAGTATGACGTAATGGGGGGGTGTTATCTCTTTTGTCGAAAATCAGCCGTTTTTGCTCGAACATTAAATGCCTCCAAATGGTATTTAATTAACTTCCCGAGCCCCTGGAAGCATGAAAATCACTTTAAACATGCTAATTTTAGCTCTAACACTGATGATCCACCTACAAATGTGAACTGACGTTCAAAAATAAAACATTTGAAAACGGACCATTTTCCACATTTCTGAAGCATGACGTAATGGGGGGGTGTTATCTCTTTTGTCGAAAATCAGCCGTTTTTGCTCGAACATTAAATGCCTCCAAATGGTATTTAATTAACTTCCCGGGGTGAAGAAACCCTTTTTGAGAACTCAGAGTGAGTAAATTGGCCATTTTCATGCACTTTTAACCATTCCATAAATCTTGTGTTTTGGGCCCCTGGAAGCATGAAAATCACTTTAAACATGCTAATTTTAGCTCTAACACTGATGATCCACCTACAAATGTGAACTGACGTTCAAAAATAAAACATTTGAAAACGGACCATTTTCCACATTTCTGAAGCATGACGTAATGGGGGGGTGTTATCTCTTTTGTCGAAAATCAGCCGTTTTTGCTCGAACATTAAATGCCTCCAAATGGTATTTAATTAACTTCCCGAGCCCCTGGAAGCATGAAAATCACTTTAAACATGCTAATTTTAGCTCTAACACTGATGATCCACCTACAAATGTGAACTGACGTTCAAAAATAAAACATTTGAAAACGGACCATTTTCCACATTTCTGAAGCATGACGTAATGGGGGGGTGTTATCTCTTTTGTCGAAAATCAGCCGTTTTTGCTCGAACATTAAATGCCTCCAAATGGTATTTAATTAACTTCCCGGGGTGAAGAAACCCTTTTTGAGAACTCAGAGTGAGTAAATTGGCCATTTTCATGCACTTTTAACCATTCCATAAATCTTGTGTTTTGGGCCCCTGGAAGCATGAAAATCACTTTAAACATGCTAATTTTAGCTCTAACACTGATGATCCACCTACAAATGTGAACTGACGTTCAAAAATAAAACATTTGAAAACGGACCATTTTCCACATTTCTGAAGCATGACGTAATGGGGGGGTGTTATCTCTTTTGTCGAAAATCAGCCGTTTTTGCTCGAACATTAAATGCCTCCAAATGGTATTTAATTAACTTCCCGAGCCCCTGGAAGCATGAACATCACTTTAAACATGCTAATTTTAGCTCTAACACTGATGATCCACCTACAAATGTGAACTGACGTTCAAAAATAAAACATTTGAAAACGGACCATTTTCCACATTTCTGAAGCATGACGTAATGGGGGGGTGTTATCTCTTTTGTCGAAAATCAGCCGTTTTTGCTCGAACATTAAATGCCTCCAAATGGTATTTAATTAACTTCCCGAGCCCCTGGAAGCATGAAAATCACTTTAAACATGCTAATTTTAGCTCTAACACTGATGATCCACCTACAAATGTGAACTGACGTTCAAAAATAAAACATTTGAAAACGGACCATTTTCCACATTTCTGAAGCATGACGTAATGGGGGGGTGTTATCTCTTTTGTCGAAAATCAGCCGTTTTTGCTCGAACATTAAATGCCTCCAAATGGTATTTAATTAACTTCCCGAGCCCCTGGAAGCATGAAAATCACTTTAAACATGCTAATTTTAGCTCTAACACTGATGATCCACCTACAAATGTGAACTGACGTTCAAAAATAAAACATTTGAAAACGGACCATTTTCCACATTTCTGAAGCATGACGTAATGGGGGGGTGTTATCTCTTTTGTCGAAAATCAGCCGTTTTTGCTCGAACATTAAATGCCTCCAAATGGTATTTAATTAACTTCCCGGGGTGAAGAAACCCTTTTTGAGAACTCAGAGTGAGTAAATTGGCCATTTTCATGCACTTTTAACCATTCCATAAATCTTGTGTTTTGGGCCCCTGGAAGCATGAAAATCACTTTAAACATGCTAATTTTAGCTCTAACACTGATGATCCACCTACAAATGTGAACTGACGTTCAAAAATAAAACATTTGAAAACGGACCATTTTCCACATTTCTGAAGCATGACGTAATGGGGGGGGTTATCTCTTTTGTCGAAAATCAGCCGTTTTTGCTCTAACATTAAATGCCTCCAAATGGTATTTAATTAACTTCCCGGGGTGAAGAAACCCTTTTTGAGAACTCAGAGTGAGTAAATTGGCCATTTTCATGCACTTTTAACCATTCCATAAATCTTGTGTTTTGGGCCCCTGGAAGCATGAAAATCACTTTAAACATGCTAATTTTAGCTCTAACACTGATGATCCACCTACAAATGTGAACTGACGTTCAAAAATAAAACATTTGAAAACGGACCATTTTCCACATTTCTGAAGCATGACGTAATGGGGGGAGTGTTATCTCTTTTGTCGAAAATCAGCCGTTTTTGCTCGAACATTAAATGCCTCCAAATGGTATTTAATTAACTTCCCGAGCCCCTGGAAGCATGAAAATCACTTTAAACATGCTAATTTTAGCTCTAACACTGATGATCCACCTACAAATGTGAACTGACGTTCAAAAATAAAACATTTGAAAACGGACCATTTTCCACATTTCTGAAGCATGACATAATGGGGGGGTGTTATCTCTTTTGTCGAAAATCAGCCGTTTTTGCTCGAACATTAAATGCCTCCAAATGGTATTTAATTAACTTCCCGAGCCCCTGGAAGCATGAAAATCACTTTAAACATGCTAATTTTAGCTCTAACACTGATGATCCACCTACAAATGTGAACTGACGTTCAAAAATAAAACATTTGAAAACGGACCATTTTCCACATTTCTGAAGCATGACGTAATGGGGGGGTGTTATCTCTTTTGTCGAAAATCAGCCGTTTTTGCTCGAACATTAAATGCCTCCAAATGGTATTTAATTAACTTCCCGGGGTGAAGAAACCCTTTTTGAGAACTCAGAGTGAGTAAATTGGCCATTTTCATGCACTTTTAACCATTCCATAAATCTTGTGTTTTGGGCCCCTGGAAGCATGAAAATCACTTTAAACATGCTAATTTTAGCTCTAACACTGATGATCCACCTACAAATGTGAACTGACGTTCAAAAATAAAACATTTGAAAACGGACCATTTTCCACATTTCTGAAGCATGACGTAATGGGGGGGTGTTATCTCTTTTGTCGAAAATCAGCCGTTTTTGCTCGAACATTAAATGCCTCCAAATGGTATTTAATTAACTTCCCGAGCCCCTGGAAGCATGAAAATCACTTTAAACATGCTAATTTTAGCTCTAACACTGATGATCCACCTACAAATGTGAACTGACGTTCAAAAATAAAACATTTGAAAACGGACCATTTTCCACATTTCTGAAGCATGACGTAATGGGGGGGTGTTATCTCTTTTGTCGAAAATCAGCCGTTTTTGCTCTAACATTAAATGCCTCCAAATGGTATTTAATTAACTTCCCGGGGTGAAGAAACCCTTTTTGAGAACTCAGAGTGAGTAAATTGGCCATTTTCATGCACTTTTAACCATTCCATAAATCTTGTGTTTTGGGCCCCTGGAAGCATGAAAATCACTTTAAACATGCTAATTTTAGCTCTAACACTGATGATCCACCTACAAATGTGAACTGACGTTCAAAAATAAAACATTTGAAAACAGACCATTTTCCACATTTCTGAAGCATGACGTAATGGGGGGGTGTTATCTCTTTTGTCGAAAATCAGCCGTTTTTGCTCGAACATTAAATGCCTCCAAATGGTATTTAATTAACTTCCCGGGGTGAAGAAACCCTTTTTGAGAACTCAGAGTGAGTAAATTGGCCATTTTCATGCACTTTTAACCATTCCATAAATCTTGTGTTTTGGGTCCCTGGAAGCATGAAAATCACTTTAAACATGCTAATTTTAGCTCTAACACTGATGATCCACCTACAAATGTGAACTGACGTTCAAAAATAAAACATTTGAAAACGGACCATTTTCCACATTTCTGAAGCATGACGTAATGGGGGGGTGTTATCTCTTTTGTCGAAAATCAGCCGTTTTTGCTCGAACATTAAATGCCTCCAAATGGTATTTAATTAACTTCCCGGGGTGAAGAAACCCTTTTTGAGAACTCAGAGTGAGTAAATTGGCCATTTTCATGCACTTTTAACCATTCCATAAATCTTGTGTTTTGGGCCCCTGGAAGCATGAAAATCACTTTAAACATGCTAATTTTAGCTCTAACACTGATGATCCACCTACAAATGTGAACTGACGTTCAAAAATAAAACATTTGAAAACGGACCATTTTCCACATTTCTGAAGCATGACGTAATGGGGGGGTGTTATCTCTTTTGTCGAAAATCAGCCGTTTTTGCTCTAACATTAAATGCCTCCAAATGGTATTTAATTAACTTCCCGAGCCCCTGGAAGCATGAAAATCACTTTAAACATGCTAATTTTAGCTCTAACACTGATGATCCACCTACAAATGTGAACTGACGTTCAAAAATAAAACATTTGAAAACGGACCATTTTCCACATTTCTGAAGCATGACGTAATGGGGGGGTGTTATCTCTTTTGTCGAAAATCAGCCGTTTTTGCTCGAACATTAAATGCCTCCAAATGGTATTTAATTAACTTCCCGAGCCCCTGGAAGCATGAAAATCACTTTAAACATGCTAATTTTAGCTCTAACACTGATGATCCACCTACAAATGTGAACTGACGTTCAAAAATAAAACATTTGAAAACGGACCATTTTCCACATTTCTGAAGCATGACGTAATGGGGGGGTGTTATCTCTTTTGTCGAAAATCAGCCGTTTTTGCTCGAACATTCAATGCCTCCAAATGGTATTTAATTAACTTCCCGGGGTGAAGAAACCCTTTTTGAGAACTCAGAGTGAGTAAATTGGCCATTTTCATGCACTTTTAACCATTCCATAAATCTTGTGTTTTGGGCCCCTGGAAGCATGAAAATCACTTTAAACATGCTAATTTTAGCTCTAACACTGATGATCCACCTACAAATGTGAACTGACGTTCAAAAATAAAACATTTGAAAACGGACCATTTTCCACATTTCTGAAGCATGACGTAATGGGGGGGTGTTATCTCTTTTGTCGAAAATCAGCCGTTTTTGCTCTAACATTAAATGCCTCCAAATGGTATTTAATTAACTTCCCGGGGTGAAGAAACCCTTTTTGAGAACTCAGAGTGAGTAAATTGGCCATTTTCATGCACTTTTAACCATTCCATAAATCTTGTGTTTTGGGCCCCTGGAAGCATGAAAATCACTTTAAACATGCTAATTTTAGCTCTAACACTGATGATCCACCTACAAATGTGAACTGACGTTCAAAAATAAAACATTTGAAAACGGACCATTTTCCACATTTCCGAAGCATGACGTAATGGGGGGGTGTTATCTCTTTTGTCGAAAATCAGCCGTTTTTGCTCGAACATTAAATGCCTCCAAATGGTATTTAATTAACTTCCCGAGCCCCTGGAAGCATGAAAATCACTTTAAACATGCTAATTTTAGCTCTAACACTGATGATCCACCTACAAATGTGAACTGACGTTCAAAAATAAAACATTTGAAAACGGACCATTTTCCACATTTCTGAAGCATGACGTAATGGGGGGGTGTTATCTCTTTTGTCGAAAATCAGCCGTTTTTGCTCGAACATTAAATGCCTCCAAATGGTATTTAATTAACTTCCCGAGCCCCTGGAAGCATGAAAATCACTTTAAACATGCTAATTTTAGCTCTAACACTGATGATCCACCTACAAATGTGAACTGACGTTCAAAAATGAAACATTTGAAAACGGACCATTTTCCACATTTCTGAAGCATGACATAATGGGGGGGTGTTATCTCTTTTGTCGAAAATCAGCCGTTTTTGCTCGAACATTAAATGCCTCCAAATGGTATTTAATTAACTTCCCGAGCCCCTGGAAGCATGAAAATCACTTTAAACATGCTAATTTTAGCTCTAACACTGATGATCCACCTACAAATGTGAACTGACGCTCAAAAATAAAACATTTGAAAACGGACCATTTTCCACATTTCTGAAGCATGACGTAATGGGGGGGTGTTATCTCTTTTGTCGAAAATCAGCCGTTTTTGCTCGAACATTAAATGCCTCCAAATGGTATTTAATTAACTTCCCGGGGTGAAGAAACCCTTTTTGAGAACTCAGAGTGAGTAAATTGGCCATTTTCATGCACTTTTAACCATTCCATAAATCTTGTGTTTTGGGCCCCTGGAAGCATGAAAATCACTTTAAACATGCTAATTTTAGCTCTAACACTGATGATTCACCTACAAATGTGAACTGACGTTCAAAAATAAAACATTTGAAAACGGACCATTTTCCACATTTCTGAAGCATGACGTAATGGGGGGGTGTTATCTCTTTTGTCGAAAATCAGCCGTTTTTGCTCGAACATTAAATGCCTCCAAATGGTATTTAATTAACTTCCCGGGGTGAAGAAACCCTTTTTGAGAACTCAGAGTGAGTAAATTGGCCATTTTCATGCACTTTTAACCATTCCATAAATCTTGTGTTTTGGGCCCCTGGAAGCATGAAAATCACTTTAAACATGCTAATTTTAGCTCTAACACTGATGATCCACCTACAAATGTGAACTGACGTTCAAAAATAAAACATTTGAAAACGGACCATTTTCCACATTTCTGAAGCATGACGTAATGGGGGGGTGTTATCTCTTTTGTCGAAAATCTGCCGTTTTTGCTCGAACATTAAATGCCTCCAAATGGTATTTAATTAACTTCCCGGGGTGAAGAAACCCTTTTTGAGAACTCAGAGTGAGTAAATTGGCCATTTTCATGCACTTTTAACCATTCCATAAATCTTGTGTTTTGGGCCCCAAGAAGCATGAAAATCACTTTAAACATGCTAATTTTAGCTCTAACACTGATGATCCACCTACAAATGTGAACTGACGTTCAAAAATAAAACATTTGAAAACGGACCATTTTCCACATTTCTGAAGCATGACGTAATGGGGGGGTGTTATCTCTTTTGTCGAAAATCAGCCGTTTTTGCTCGAACATTAAATGCCTCCAAATGGTATTTAATTAACTTCCCGGGGTGAAGAAACCCTTTTTGAGAACTCAGAGTGAGTAAATTGGCCATTTTCATGCACTTTTAACCATTCCATAAATCTTGTGTTTTGGGCCCCTGGAAGCATGAAAATCACTTTAAACATGCTAATTTTAGCTCTAACACTGATGATCCACCTACAAATGTGAACTGACGTTCAAAAATAAAACATTTGAAAACGGACCATTTTCCACATTTCTGAAGCATGACGTAATGGGGGGGTGTTATCTCTTTTGTCGAAAATCAGCCGTTTTTGCTCGAACATTAAATGCCTCCAAATGGTATTTAATTAACTTCCCGGGGTGAAGAAACCCTTTTTGAGAACTCAGAGTGAGTAAATTGGCCATTTTCATGCACTTTTAACCATTCCATAAATCTTGTGTTTTGGGCCCCTGGAAGCATGAAAATCACTTTAAACATGCTACTTTTAGCTCTAACACTGATGATCCACCTACAAATGTGAACTGACGTTCAAAAATAAAACATTTGAAAACGGACCATTTTCCACATTTCTGAAGCATGACGTAATGGGGGGGTGTTATCTCTTTTGTCGAAAATCAGCCGTTTTTGCTCGAACATTAAATGCCTCCAAATGGTATTTAATTAACTTCCCGGGGTGAAGAAACCCTTTTTGAGAACTCAGAGTGAGTAAATTGGCCATTTTCATGCACTTTTAACCATTCCATAAATCTTGTGTTTTGGGCCCCTGGAAGCATGAAAATCACTTTAAACATGCTAATTTTAGCTCTAACACTGATGATCCACCTACAAATGTGAACTGACGTTCAAAAATAAAACATTTGAAAACGGACCATTTTCCACATTTCTGAAGCATGACGTAATGGGGAGGTGTTATCTCTTTTGTCGAAAATCAGCCGTTTTTGCTCGAACATTAAATGCCTCCAAATGGTATTTAATTAACTTCCCGGGGTGAAGAAACCCTTTTTGAGAACTCAGAGTGAGTAAATTGGCCATTTTCATGCACTTTTAACCATTCCATAAATCTTGTGTTTTGGGCCCCAAGAAGCATGAAAATCACTTTAAACATGCTAATTTTAGCTCTAACACTGATGATCCACCTACAAATGTGAACTGACGTTCAAAAATAAAACATTTGAAAACGGACCATTTTCCACATTTCTGAAGCATGACGTAATGGGGGGGTGTTATCTCTTTTGTCGAAAATCAGCCGTTTTTGCTCGAACATTAAATGCCTCCAAATGGTATTTAATTAACTTCCCGGGGTGAAGAAACCCTTTTTGAGAACTCAGAGTGAGTAAATTGGCCATTTTCATGCACTTTTAACCATTCCATAAATCTTGTGTTTTGGGCCCCTGGAAGCATGAAAATCACTTTAAACATGCTAATTTTAGCTCTAACACTGATGATCCAACTACAAATGTGAACTGACGTTCAAAAATAAAACATTTGAAAACGGACCATTTTCCACATTTCTGAAGCATGACGTAATGGGGGGTGTTATCTCTTTTGTCGAAAATCAGCCGTTTTTGCTCGAACATTAAATGCCTCCAAATGGTATTTAATTAACTTCCCGGGGTGAAGAAACCCTTTTTGAGAACTCAGAGTGAGTAAATTGGCCATTTTCATGCACTTTTAACCATTCCATAAATCTTGTGTTTTGGGCCCCAAGAAGCATGAAAATCACTTTAAACATGCTAATTTTAGCTCTAACACTGATGATCCACCTACAAATGGGAACTGACGTTCAAAAATAAAACATTTGAAAACGGACCATTTTCCACATTTCTGAAGCATGACGTAATGGGGGGGTGTTATCTCTTTTGTCGAAAATCAGCCGTTTTTGCTCGAACATTAAATGCCTCCAAATGGTATTTAATTAACTTCCCGAGCCCCTGGAAGCATGAAAATCACTTTAAACATGCTAATTTTAGCTCTAACACTGATGATCCACCTACAAATGTGATCTGACGTTCAAAAATAAAACATTTGAAAACGGACCATTTTCCACATTTCTGAAGCATGACGTAATGGGGGGTGTTATCTCTTTTGTCGAAAATCAGCCGTTTTTGCTCGAACATTAAATGCCTCCAAATGGTATTTAATTAACTTCCCGAGCCCCTGGAAGCATGAAAATCACTTTAAACATGCTAATTTTAGCTCTAACACTGATGATCCACCTACAAATGTGAACTGACGTTCAAAAATAAAACATTTGAAAACGGACCATTTTCCACATTTCTGAAGTATGACGTAATGGGGGGGTGTTATCTCTTTTGTCGAAAATCAGCCGTTTTTGCTCGAACATTAAATGCCTCCAAATGGTATTTAATTAACTTCCCGAGCCCCTGGAAGCATGAAAATCACTTTAAACATGCTAATTTTAGCTCTAACACTGATGATCCACCTACAAATGTGAACTGACGTTCAAAAATAAAACATTTGAAAACGGACCATTTTCCACATTTCTGAAGCATGACGTAATGGGGGGGTGTTATCTCTTTTGTCGAAAATCAGCCGTTTTTGCTCGAACATTAAATGCCTCCAAATGGTATTTAATTAACTTCCCGGGGTGAAGAAACCCTTTTTGAGAACTCAGAGTGAGTAAATTGGCCATTTTCATGCACTTTTAACCATTCCATAAATCTTGTGTTTTGGGCCCCTGGAAGCATGAAAATCACTTTAAACATGCTAATTTTAGCTCTAACACTGATGATCCACCTACAAATGTGAACTGACGTTCAAAAATAAAACATTTGAAAACGGACCATTTTACATTTCTGAAGCATGACGTAATGGGGGGGTGTTATCTCTTTTGTCGAAAATCAGCCGTTTTGCTCGAACATTAAATGCCTCCAAATGGTATTTAATTAACTTCCCGAGCCCCTGGAAGCATGAAAATCACTTTAAACATGCTAATTTTAGCTCTAACACTGATGATCCACCTACAAATGTGAACTGACGTTCAAAAATAAAACATTTGAAAACGGACCATTTTCCACATTTCTGAAGCATGACGTAATGGGGGGGTGTTATCTCTTTTGTCGAAAATCAGCCGTTTTTGCTCGAACATTAAATGCCTCCAAATGGTATTTAATTAACTTCCCGGGGTGAAGAAACCCTTTTTGAGAACTCAGAGTGAGTAAATTGGCCATTTTCATGCACTTTTAACCATTCCATAAATCTTGTGTTTTGGGCCCCTGGAAGCATGAAAATCACTTTAAACATGCTAATTTTAGCTCTAACACTGATGATCCACCTACAAATGTGAACTGACGTTCAAAAATAAAACATTTGAAAACGGACCATTTTCCACATTTCTGAAGCATGACGTAATGGGGGGGTGTTATCTCTTTTGTCGAAAATCAGCCGTTTTTGCTCGAACATTAAATGCCTCCAAATGGTATTTAATTAACTTCCCGAGCCCCTGGAAGCATGAAAATCACTTTAAAACATGCTAATTTTAGCTCTAACACTGATGATCCACCTACAAATGTGAACTGACGTTCAAAAATAAAACATTTGAAAACGGACCATTTTCCACATTTCTGAAGCATGACGTAATGGGGGGGTGTTATCTCTTTTGTCGAAAATCAGCCGTTTTTGCTCGAACATTAAATGCCTCCAAATGGTATTTAATTAACTTCCCGAGCCCCTGGAAGCATGAAAATCACTTTAAACATGCTAATTTTAGCTCTAACACTGATGATCCACCTACAAATGTGAACTGACGTTCAAAAATAAAACATTTGAAAACGGACCATTTTCCACATTTCTGAAGCATGACGTAATGGGGGGGTGTTATCTCTTTTGTCGAAAATCAGCCGTTTTGCTCGAACATTAAATGCCTCCAAATGGTATTTAATTAACTTCCCGAGCCCCTGGAAGCATGAAAATCACTTTAAACATGCTAATTTTAGCTCTAACACTGATGATCCACCTACAAATGTGAACTGACGTTCAAAAATAAAACATTTGAAAACGGACCATTTTCCACATTTCTGAAGCATGACGTAATGGGGGGGTGTTATCTCTTTTGTCGAAAATCAGCCGTTTTTGCTCGAACATTAAATGCCTCCAAATGGTATTTAATTAACTTCCCGGGGTGAAGAAACCCTTTTTGAGAACTCAGAGTGAGTAAATTGGCCATTTTCATGCACTTTTAACCATTCCATAAATCTTGTGTTTTGGGCCCCTGGAAGCATGAAAATCACTTTAAACATGCTAATTTTAGCTCTAACACTGATGATCCACCTACAAATGTGAACTGACGTTCAAAAATAAAACATTTGAAAACGGACCATTTTCCACATTTCTGAAGCATGACGTAATGGGGGGGTGTTATCTCTTTTGTCGAAAATCAGCCGTTTTTGCTCTAACATTAAATGCCTCCAAATGGTATTTAATTAACTTCCCGGGGTGAAGAAACCCTTTTTGAGAACTCAGAGTGAGTAAATTGCCATTTTCATGCACTTTTAACCATTCCATAAATCTTGTGTTTTGGGCCCCTGGAAGCATGAAAATCACTTTAAACATGCTAATTTTAGCTCTAACACTGATGATCCACCTACAAATGTGAACTGACGTTCAAAAATAAAACATTTGAAAACGGACCATTTTCCACATTTCTGAAGCATGACGTAATGGGGGGAGTGTTATCTCTTTTGTCGAAAATCAGCCGTTTTTGCTCGAACATTAAATGCCTCCAAATGGTATTTAATTAACTTCCCGAGCCCCTGGAAGCATGAAAATCACTTTAAACATGCTAATTTTAGCTCTAACACTGATGATCCACCTACAAATGTGAACTGACGTTCAAAAATAAAACATTTGAAAACGGACCATTTTCCACATTTCTGAAGCATGACGTAATGGGGGGGTGTTATCTCTTTTGTCGAAAATCAGCCGTTTTTGCTCGAACATTAAATGCCTCCAAATGGTATTTAATTAACTTCCCGAGCCCCTGGAAGCATGAAAATCACTTTAAACATGCTAATTTTAGCTCTAACACTGATGATCCACCTACAAATGTGAACTGACGTTCAAAAATAAAACATTTGAAAACGGACCATTTTCCACATTTCTGAAGCATGACGTAATGGGGGGGTGTTATCTCTTTTGTCGAAAATCAGCCGTTTTTGCTCGAACATTAAATGCCTCCAAATGGTATTTAATTAACTTCCCGGGGTGAAGAAACCCTTTTTGAGAACTCAGAGTGAGTAAATTGGCCATTTTCATGCACTTTTAACCATTCCATAAATCTTGTGTTTTGGGCCCCTGGAAGCATGAAAATCACTTTAAACATGCTAATTTTAGCTCTAACACTGATGATCCACCTACAAATGTGAACTGACGTTCAAAAATAAAACATTTGAAAACGGACCATTTTCCACATTTCTGAAGCATGACGTAATGGGGGGGTGTTATCTCTTTTGTCGAAAATCAGCCGTTTTTGCTCGAACATTAAATGCCTCCAAATGGTATTTAATTAACTTCCCGAGCCCCTGGAAGCATGAAAATCACTTTAAACATGCTAATTTTAGCTCTAACACTGATGATCCACCTACAAATGTGAACTGACGTTCAAAAATAAAACATTTGAAAACGGACCATTTTCCACATTTCTGAAGCATGACGTAATGGGGGGGTGTTATCTCTTTTGTCGAAAATCAGCCGTTTTTGCTCTAACATTAAATGCCTCCAAATGGTATTTAATTAACTTCCCGGGGTGAAGAAACCCTTTTTGAGAACTCAGAGTGAGTAAATTGGCCATTTTCATGCACTTTTAACCATTCCATAAATCTTGTGTTTTGGGCCCCTGGAAGCATGAAAATCACTTTAAACATGCTAATTTTAGCTCTAACACTGATGATCCACCTACAAATGTGAACTGACGTTCAAAAATAAAACATTTGAAAACGGACCATTTTCCACATTTCTGAAGCATGACGTAATGGGGGGGTGTTATCTCTTTTGTCGAAAATCAGCCGTTTTTGCTCGAACATTAAATGCCTCCAAATGCTATTTAATTAACTTCCTCCAGAGCTGAAGGAAGAACCTTTTTGAGAACTCAGAGTGAGTAAATTGGCCATTTTCATGCACTTTTAACCATTCCATAAATCTTGTGTTTTGGGTCCCTGGAAGCATGAAAATCACTTTAAACATGCTAATTTTAGCTCTAACACTGATGATCCACCTACAAATGTGAACTGACGTTCAAAAATAAAACATTTGAAAACGGACCATTTTCCACATTTCTGAAGCATGACGTAATGGGGGGTGTTATCTCTTTTGTCGAAAATCAGCCGTTTTTGCTCGAACATTAAATGCCTCCAAATGGTATTTAATTAACTTCCCGGGGTGAAGAAACCCTTTTTGAGAACTCAGAGTGAGTAAATTGGCCATTTTCATGCACTTTTAACCATTCCATAAATCTTGTGTTTTGGGCCCCTGGAAGCATGAAAATCACTTTAAACATGCTAATTTTAGCTCTAACACTGATGATCCACCTACAAATGTGAACTGACGTTCAAAAATAAAACATTTGAAAACGGACCATTTTCCACATTTCTGAAGCATGACGTAATGGGGGGGTGTTATCTCTTTTGTCGAAAATCAGCCGTTTTTGCTCGAACATTAAATGCCTCCAAATGGTATTTAATTAACTTCCCGAGCCCCTGGAAGCATGAAAATCACTTTAAACATGCTAATTTTAGCTCTAACACTGATGATCCACCTACAAATGTGAACTGACGTTCAAAAATAAAACATTTGAAAACGGACCATTTTCCACATTTCTGAAGCATGACGTAATGGGGGGGTGTTATCTCTTTTGTCGAAAATCAGCCGTTTTTGCTCGAACATTAAATGCCTCCAAATGGTATTTAATTAACTTCCCGAGCCCCTGGAAGCATGAAAATCACTTTAAACATGCTAATTTTAGCTCTAACACTGATGATCCACGTACAAATGTGAACTGACGTTCAAAAATAAAACATTTGAAAACGGACCATTTTCCACATTTCTGAAGCATGACGTAATGGGGGGGTGTTATCTCTTTTGTCGAAAATCAGCCGTTTTTGCTCGAACATTAAATGCCTCCAAATGGTATTTAATTAACTTCCCGGGGTGAAGAAACCCTTTTTGAGAACTCAGAGTGAGTAAATTGGCCATTTTCATGCACTTTTAACCATTCCATAAATCTTGTGTTTTGGGCCCCTGGAAGCATGAAAATCACTTTAAACATGCTAATTTTAGCTCTAACACTGATGATCCACCTACAAATGTGAACTGACGTTCAAAAATAAAACATTTGAAAACGGACCATTTTCCACATTTCTGAAGCATGACGTAATGGGGGGGTGTTATCTCTTTTGTCGAAAATCAGCCGTTTTTGCTCGAACATTAAATGCCTCCAAATGGTATTTAATTAACTTCCCGGGCCCCTGGAAGCATGAAAATCACTTTAAACATGCTAATTTTAGCTCTAACACTGATGATCCACTTACAAATGTGAACTGACGTTCAAAAATAAAACATTTGAAAACGGACCATTTTCCACATTTCTGAAGCATGACGTAATGGGGGGGGTGTTATCTCTTTTGTCGAAAATCAGCCGTTTTTGCTCGAACATTAAATGCCTCCAAATGGTATTTAATTAACTTCCCGGGGTGAAGAAACCCTTTTTGAGAACTCAGAGTGAGTAAATTGGCCATTTTCATGCACTTTTAACCATTCCATAAATCTTGTGTTTTGGGCCCCTGGAAGCATGAAAATCACTTTAAACATGCTAATTTTAGCTCTAACACTGATGATCCACCTACAAATGTGAACTGACGTTCAAAAATAAAACATTTGAAAACTGACCATTTTCCACATTTCTGAAGCATGACGTAATGGGGGGGTGTTATCTCTTTTGTCGAAAATCAGCCGTTTTTGCTCGAACATTAAATGCCTCCAAATGGTATTTAATTAACTTCCCGAGCCCCTGGAAGCATGAAAATCACTTTAAACATGCTAATTTTAGCTCTAACACTGATGATCCACCTACAAATGTGAACTGACGTTCAAAAATAAAACATTTGAAAACGGACCATTTTCCACATTTCTGAAGCATGACGTAATGGGGGGGTGTTATCTCTTTTGTCGAAAATCAGCCGTTTTGCTCGAACATTAAATGCCTCCAAATGGTATTTAATTAACTTCCCGGGGTGAAGAAACCCTTTTTGAGAACTCAGAGTGAGTAAATTGGCCATTTTCATGCACTTTTAACCATTCCATAAATCTTGTGTTTTGGGCCCCTGGAAGCATGAAAATCACTTTAAACATGCTAATTTTAGCTCTAACACTGATGATCCACCTACAAATGTGAACTGACGTTCAAAAATAAAACATTTGAAAACGGACCATTTTCCACATTTCTGAAGCATGACGTAATGGGGGGGTGTTATCTCTTTTGTCGAAAATCAGCCGTTTTTGCTCGAACATTAAATGCCTCCAAATGGTATTTAATTAACTTCCCGAGCCCCTGGAAGCATGAAAATCACTTTAAACATGCTAATTTTAGCTCTAACACTGATGATCCACCTACAAATGTGAACTGACGTTCAAAAATAAAACATTTGAAAACGGACCATTTTCCACATTTCTGAAGCATGACGTAATGGGGGGGTGTTATCTCTTTTGTCGAAAATCAGCCGTTTTTGCTCGAACATTAAATGCCTCCAAATGGTATTTAATTAACTTCCCGGGGTGAAGAAACCCTTTTTGAGAACTCAGAGTGAGTAAATTGGCCATTTTCATGCACTTTTAACCATTCCATAAATCTTGTGTTTTGGGCCCCTGGAAGCATGAAAATCACTTTAAACATGCTAATTTTAGCTCTAACACTGATGATCCACCTACAAATGTGAACTGACGTTCAAAAATAAAACATTTGAAAACGGACTATTTTCCACGTTTCTGAAGCATGACGTAATGGGGGGGTGTTATCTCTTTTGTCGAAAATCAGCCGTTTTTGCTCGAACATTAAATGCCTCCAAATGGTATTTAATTAACTTCCCGAGCCCCTGGAAGCATGAAAATCACTTTAAACATGCTAATTTTAGCTCTAACACTGATGATCCAGCTACAAATGTGAACTGACGTTCAAAAATAAAACATTTGAAAACGGACCATTTTCCACATTTCTGAAGCATGACGTAATGGGGGGGTGTTATCTCTTTTGTCGAAAATCAGCCGTTTTTGCTCTAACATTAAATGCCTCCAAATGGTATTTAATTAACTTCCCGAGCCCCTGGAAGCATGAAAATCACTTTAAACATGCTAATTTTAGCTCTAACACTGATGATCCACCTACAAATGTGAACTGACGTTCAAAAATAAAACATTTGAAAACGGACCATTTTCCACATTTCTGAAGCATGACGTAATGGGGGGGTGTTATCTCTTTTGTCGAAAATCAGCCGTTTTTGCTCGAACATTAAATGCCTCCAAATGGTATTTAATTAACTTCCCGAGCCCCTGGAAGCATGAAAATCACTTTAAACATGCTAATTTTAGCTCTAACACTGATGATCCACGTACAAATGTGAACTGACGTTCAAAAATAAAACATTTGAAAACGGACCATTTTCCACATTTCTGAAGCATGACGTAATGGGGGGGTGTTATCTCTTTTGTCGAAAATCAGCCGTTTTTGCTCGAACATTAAATGCCTCCAAATGGTATTTAATTAACTTCCCGGGGTGAAGAAACCCTTTTTGAGAACTCAGAGTGAGTAAATTGGCCATTTTCATGCACTTTTAACCATTCCATAAATCTTGTGTTTTGGGCCCCTGGAAGCATGAAAATCACTTTAAACATGCTAATTTTAGCTCTAACACTGATGATCCACCTACAAATGTGAACTGACGTTCAAAAATAAAACATTTGAAAACGGACCATTTTCCACATTTCTGAAGCATGACGTAATGGGGGGGTGTTATCTCTTTTGTCGAAAATCAGCCGTTTTTGCTCGAACATTAAATGCCTCCAAATGGTATTTAATTAACTTCCCGAGCCCCTGGAAGCATGAAAATCACTTTAAACATGCTAATTTTAGCTCTAACACTGATGATCCACCTACAAATGTGAACTGACGTTCAAAAATAAAACATTTGAAAACGGACCATTTTCCACATTTCTGAAGCATGACGTAATGGGGGGGTGTTATCTCTTTTGTCGAAAATCAGCCGTTTTTGCTCGAACATTAAATGCCTCCAAATGGTATTTAATTAACTTCCCGAGCCCCTGGAAGCATGAAAATCACTTTAAACATGCTAATTTTAGCTCTAACACTGATGATCCACGTACAAATGTGAACTGACGTTCAAAAATAAAACATTTGAAAACGGACCATTTTCCACATTTCTGAAGCATGACGTAATGGGGGGGTGTTATCTCTTTTGTCGAAAATCAGCCGTTTTTGCTCGAACATTAAATGCCTCCAAATGGTATTTAATTAACTTCCCGGGGTGAAGAAACCCTTTTTGAGAACTCAGAGTGAGTAAATTGGCCATTTTCATGCACTTTTAACCATTCCATAAATCTTGTGTTTTGGGCCCCTGGAAGCATGAAAATCACTTTAAACATGCTAATTTTAGCTCTAACACTGATGATCCACCTACAAATGTGAACTGACGTTCAAAAATAAAACATTTGAAAACGGACCATTTTCCACATTTCTGAAGCATGACGTAATGGGGGGGTGTTATCTCTTTTGTCGAAAATCAGCCGTTTTTGCTCGAACATTAAATGCCTCCAAATGGTATTTAATTAACTTCCCGGGCCCCTGGAAGCATGAAAATCACTTTAAACATGCTAATTTTAGCTCTAACACTGATGATCCACTTACAAATGTGAACTGACGTTCAAAAATAAAACATTTGAAAACGGACCATTTTCCACATTTCTGAAGCATGACGTAATGGGGGGGGTGTTATCTCTTTTGTCGAAAATCAGCCGTTTTTGCTCGAACATTAAATGCCTCCAAATGGTATTTAATTAACTTCCCGGGGTGAAGAAACCCTTTTTGAGAACTCAGAGTGAGTAAATTGGCCATTTTCATGCACTTTTAACCATTCCATAAATCTTGTGTTTTGGGCCCCTGGAAGCATGAAAATCACTTTAAACATGCTAATTTTAGCTCTAACACTGATGATCCACCTACAAATGTGAACTGACGTTCAAAAATAAAACATTTGAAAACGGACCATTTTCCACATTTCTGAAGCATGACGTAATGGGGGGGTGTTATCTCTTTTGTCGAAAATCAGCCGTTTTTGCTCGAACATTAAATGCCTCCAAATGGTATTTAATTAACTTCCCGAGCCCCTGGAAGCATGAAAATCACTTTAAACATGCTAATTTTAGCTCTAACACTGATGATCCACCTACAAATGTGAACTGACGTTCAAAAATAAAACATTTGAAAACGGACCATTTTCCACATTTCTGAAGCATGACGTAATGGGGGGGTGTTATCTCTTTTGTCGAAAATCAGCCGTTTTTGCTCGAACATTAAATGCCTCCAAATGGTATTTAATTAACTTCCCGGGGTGAAGAAACCCTTTTTGAGAACTCAGAGTGAGTAAATTGGCCATTTTCATGCACTTTTAACCATTCCATAAATCTTGTGTTTTGGGCCCCTGGAAGCATGAAAATCACTTTAAACATGCTAATTTTAGCTCTAACACTGATGATCCACCTACAAATGTGAACTGACGTTCAAAAATAAAACATTTGAAAACGGACCATTTTCCACATTTCTGAAGCATGACGTAATGGGGGGGTGTTATCTCTTTTGTCGAAAATCAGCCGTTTTTGCTCGAACATTAAATGCCTCCAAATGGTATTTAATTAACTTCCCGAGCCCCTGGAAGCATGAAAATCACTTTAAACATGCTAATTTTAGCTCTAACACTGATGATCCACCTACAAATGTGAACTGACGTTCAAAAATAAAACATTTGAAAACGGACCATTTTCCACATTTCTGAAGCATGACGTAATGGGGGGGTGTTATCTCTTTTGTCGAAAATCAGCCGTTTTTGCTCGAACATTAAATGCCTCCAAATGGTATTTAATTAACTTCCCGGGGTGAAGAAACCCTTTTTGAGAACTCAGAGTGAGTAAATTGGCCATTTTCATGCACTTTTAACCATTCCATAAATCTTGTGTTTTGGGCCCCTGGAAGCATGAAAATCACTTTAAACATGCTAATTTTAGCTCTAACACTGATGATCCACCTACAAATGTGAACTGACGTTCAAAAATAAAACATTTGAAAACGGACTATTTTCCACGTTTCTGAAGCATGACGTAATGGGGGGGTGTTATCTCTTTTGTCGAAAATCAGCCGTTTTTGCTCGAACATTAAATGCCTCCAAATGGTATTTAATTAACTTCCCGAGCCCCTGGAAGCATGAAAATCACTTTAAACATGCTAATTTTAGCTCTAACACTGATGATCCAGCTACAAATGTGAACTGACGTTCAAAAATAAAACATTTGAAAACGGACCATTTTCCACATTTTTGAAGCATGACGTAATGGGGGGGTGTTATCTCTTTTGTCGAAAATCAGCCGTTTTTGCTCTAACATTAAATGCCTCCAAATGGTATTTAATTAACTTCCCGAGCCCCTGGAAGCATGAAAATCACTTTAAACATGCTAATTTTAGCTCTAACACTGATGATCCACCTACAAATGTGAACTGACGTTCAAAAATAAAACATTTGAAAACGGACCATTTTCCACATTTCTGAAGCATGACGTAATGGGGGGGTGTTATCTCTTTTGTCGAAAATCAGCCGTTTTTGCTCGAACATTAAATGCCTCCAAATGGTATTTAATTAACTTCCCGAGCCCCTGGAAGCATGAAAATCACTTTAAACATGCTAATTTTAGCTCTAACACTGATGATCCACGTACAAATGTGAACTGACGTTCAAAAATAAAACATTTGAAAACGGACCATTTTCCACATTTCTGAAGCATGACGTAATGGGGGGGTGTTATCTCTTTTGTCGAAAATCAGCCGTTTTTGCTCGAACATTAAATGCCTCCAAATGGTATTTAATTAACTTCCCGGGGTGAAGAAACCCTTTTTGAGAACTCAGAGTGAGTAAATTGGCCATTTTCATGCACTTTTAACCATTCCATAAATCTTGTGTTTTGGGCCCCTGGAAGCATGAAAATCACTTTAAACATGCTAATTTTAGCTCTAACACTGATGATCCACCTACAAATGTGAACTGACGTTCAAAAATAAAACATTTGAAAACGGACCATTTTCCACATTTCTGAAGCATGACGTAATGGGGGGGTGTTATCTCTTTTGTCGAAAATCAGCCGTTTTTGCTCGAACATTAAATGCCTCCAAATGGTATTTAATTAACTTCCCGAGCCCCTGGAAGCATGAAAATCACTTTAAACATGCTAATTTTAGCTCTAACACTGATGATCCACCTACAAATGTGAACTGACGTTCAAAAATAAAACATTTGAAAACGGACCATTTTCCACATTTCTGAAGCATGACGTAATGGGGGGGTGTTATCTCTTTTGTCGAAAATCAGCCGTTTTTGCTCGAACATTAAATGCCTCCAAATGGTATTTAATTAACTTCCCGAGCCCCTGGAAGCATGAAAATCACTTTAAACATGCTAATTTTAGCTCTAACACTGATGATCCACGTACAAATGTGAACTGACGTTCAAAAATAAAACATTTGAAAACGGACCATTTTCCACATTTCTGAAGCATGACGTAATGGGGGGGTGTTATCTCTTTTGTCGAAAATCAGCCGTTTTTGCTCGAACATTAAATGCCTCCAAATGGTATTTAATTAACTTCCCGGGGTGAAGAAACCCTTTTTGAGAACTCAGAGTGAGTAAATTGGCCATTTTCATGCACTTTTAACCATTCCATAAATCTTGTGTTTTGGGCCCCTGGAAGCATGAAAATCACTTTAAACATGCTAATTTTAGCTCTAACACTGATGATCCACCTACAAATGTGAACTGACGTTCAAAAATAAAACATTTGAAAACGGACCATTTTCCACATTTCTGAAGCATGACGTAATGGGGGGGTGTTATCTCTTTTGTCGAAAATCAGCCGTTTTTGCTCGAACATTAAATGCCTCCAAATGGTATTTAATTAACTTCCCGGGCCCCTGGAAGCATGAAAATCACTTTAAACATGCTAATTTTAGCTCTAACACTGATGATCCACTTACAAATGTGAACTGACGTTCAAAAATAAAACATTTGAAAACGGACCATTTTCCACATTTCTGAAGCATGACGTAATGGGGGGGGTGTTATCTCTTTTGTCGAAAATCAGCCGTTTTTGCTCGAACATTAAATGCCTCCAAATGGTATTTAATTAACTTCCCGGGGTGAAGAAACCCTTTTTGAGAACTCAGAGTGAGTAAATTGGCCATTTTCATGCACTTTTAACCATTCCATAAATCTTGTGTTTTGGGCCCCTGGAAGCATGAAAATCACTTTAAACATGCTAATTTTAGCTCTAACACTGATGATCCACCTACAAATGTGAACTGACGTTCAAAAATAAAACATTTGAAAACGGACCATTTTCCACATTTCTGAAGCATGACGTAATGGGGGGGTGTTATCTCTTTTGTCGAAAATCAGCCGTTTTTGCTCGAACATTAAATGCCTCCAAATGGTATTTAATTAACTTCCCGAGCCCCTGGAAGCATGAAAATCACTTTAAACATGCTAATTTTAGCTCTAACACTGATGATCCACCTACAAATGTGAACTGACGTTCAAAAATAAAACATTTGAAAACGGACCATTTTCCACATTTCTGAAGCATGACGTAATGGGGGGGTGTTATCTCTTTTGTCGAAAATCAGCCGTTTTTGCTCGAACATTAAATGCCTCCAAATGGTATTTAATTAACTTCCCGGGGTGAAGAAACCCTTTTTGAGAACTCAGAGTGAGTAAATTGGCCATTTTCATGCACTTTTAACCATTCCATAAATCTTGTGTTTTGGGCCCCTGGAAGCATGAAAATCACTTTAAACATGCTAATTTTAGCTCTAACACTGATGATCCACCTACAAATGTGAACTGACGTTCAAAAATAAAACATTTGAAAACGGACCATTTTCCACATTTCTGAAGCATGACGTAATGGGGGGGTGTTATCTCTTTTGTCGAAAATCAGCCGTTTTTGCTCGAACATTAAATGCCTCCAAATGGTATTTAATTAACTTCCCGAGCCCCTGGAAGCATGAAAATCACTTTAAACATGCTAATTTTAGCTCTAACACTGATGATCCACCTACAAATGTGAACTGACGTTCAAAAATAAAACATTTGAAAACGGACCATTTTCCACATTTCTGAAGCATGACGTAATGGGGGGGTGTTATCTCTTTTGTCGAAAATCAGACGTTTTTGCTCGAACATTAAATGCCTCCAAATGGTATTTAATTAACTTCCCGGGGTGAAGAAACCCTTTTTGAGAACTCAGAGTGAGTAAATTGGCCATTTTCATGCACTTTTAACCATTCCATAAATCTTGTGTTTTGGGCCCCTGGAAGCATGAAAATCACTTTAAACATGCTAATTTTAGCTCTAACACTGATGATCCACCTACAAATGTGAACTGACGTTCAAAAATAAAACATTTGAAAACGGACTATTTTCCACGTTTCTGAAGCATGACGTAATGGGGGGGTGTTATCTCTTTTGTCGAAAATCAGCCGTTTTTGCTCGAACATTAAATGCCTCCAAATGGTATTTAATTAACTTCCCGAGCCCCTGGAAGCATGAAAATCACTTTAAACATGCTAATTTTAGCTCTAACACTGATGATCCAGCTACAAATGTGAACTGACGTTCAAAAATAAAACATTTGAAAACGGACCATTTTCCACATTTCTGAAGCATGACGTAATGGGGGGGTGTTATCTCTTTTGTCGAAAATCAGCCGTTTTTGCTCTAACATTAAATGCCTCCAAATGGTATTTAATTAACTTCCCGAGCCCCTGGAAGCATGAAAATCACTTTAAACATGCTAATTTTAGCTCTAACACTGATGATCCACCTACAAATGTGAACTGACGTTCAAAAATAAAACATTTGAAAACGGACCATTTTCCACATTTCTGAAGCATGACGTAATGGGGGGGTGTTATCTCTTTTGTCGAAAATCAGCCGTTTTTGCTCGAACATTAAATGCCTCCAAATGGTATTTAATTAACTTCCCGAGCCCCTGGAAGCATGAAAATCACTTTAAACATGCTAATTTTAGCTCTAACACTGATGATCCACGTACAAATGTGAACTGACGTTCAAAAATAAAACATTTGAAAACGGACCATTTTCCACATTTCTGAAGCATGACGTAATGGGGGGGTGTTATCTCTTTTGTCGAAAATCAGCCGTTTTTGCTCGAACATTAAATGCCTCCAAATGGTATTTAATTAACTTCCCGGGGTGAAGAAACCCTTTTTGAGAACTCAGAGTGAGTAAATTGGCCATTTTCATGCACTTTTAACCATTCCATAAATCTTGTGTTTTGGGCCCCTGGAAGCATGAAAATCACTTTAAACATGCTAATTTTAGCTCTAACACTGATGATCCACCTACAAATGTGAACTGACGTTCAAAAATAAAACATTTGAAAACGGACCATTTTCCACATTTCTGAAGCATGACGTAATGGGGGGGTGTTATCTCTTTTGTCGAAAATCAGCCGTTTTTGCTCGAACATTAAATGCCTCCAAATGGTATTTAATTAACTTCCCGAGCCCCTGGAAGCATGAAAATCACTTTAAACATGCTAATTTTAGCTCTAACACTGATGATCCACCTACAAATGTGAACTGACGTTCAAAAATAAAACATTTGAAAACGGACCATTTTCCACATTTCTGAAGCATGACGTAATGGGGGGGTGTTATCTCTTTTGTCGAAAATCAGCCGTTTTTGCTCGAACATTAAATGCCTCCAAATGGTATTTAATTAACTTCCCGAGCCCCTGGAAGCATGAAAATCACTTTAAACATGCTAATTTTAGCTCTAACACTGATGATCCACGTACAAATGTGAACTGACGTTCAAAAATAAAACATTTGAAAACGGACCATTTTCCACATTTCTGAAGCATGACGTAATGGGGGGGTGTTATCTCTTTTGTCGAAAATCAGCCGTTTTTGCTCGAACATTAAATGCCTCCAAATGGTATTTAATTAACTTCCCGGGGTGAAGAAACCCTTTTTGAGAACTCAGAGTGAGTAAATTGGCCATTTTCATGCACTTTTAACCATTCCATAAATCTTGTGTTTTGGGCCCCTGGAAGCATGAAAATCACTTTAAACATGCTAATTTTAGCTCTAACACTGATGATCCACCTACAAATGTGAACTGACGTTCAAAAATAAAACATTTGAAAACGGACCATTTTCCACATTTCTGAAGCATGACGTAATGGGGGGGTGTTATCTCTTTTGTCGAAAATCAGCCGTTTTTGCTCGAACATTAAATGCCTCCAAATGGTATTTAATTAACTTCCCGGGCCCCTGGAAGCATGAAAATCACTTTAAACATGCTAATTTTAGCTCTAACACTGATGATCCACTTACAAATGTGAACTGACGTTCAAAAATAAAACATTTGAAAACGGACCATTTTCCACATTTCTGAAGCATGACGTAATGGGGGGGGTGTTATCTCTTTTGTCGAAAATCAGCCGTTTTTGCTCGAACATTAAATGCCTCCAAATGGTATTTAATTAACTTCCCGGGGTGAAGAAACCCTTTTTGAGAACTCAGAGTGAGTAAATTGGCCATTTTCATGCACTTTTAACCATTCCATAAATCTTGTGTTTTGGGCCCCTGGAAGCATGAAAATCACTTTAAACATGCTAATTTTAGCTCTAACACTGATGATCCACCTACAAATGTGAACTGACGTTCAAAAATAAAACATTTGAAAACGGACCATTTTCCACATTTCTGAAGCATGACGTAATGGGGGGGTGTTATCTCTTTTGTCGAAAATCAGCCGTTTTTGCTCGAACATTAAATGCCTCCAAATGGTATTTAATTAACTTCCCGAGCCCCTGGAAGCATGAAAATCACTTTAAACATGCTAATTTTAGCTCTAACACTGATGATCCACCTACAAATGTGAACTGACGTTCAAAAATAAAACATTTGAAAACGGACCATTTTCCACATTTCTGAAGCATGACGTAATGGGGGGGTGTTATCTCTTTTGTCGAAAATCAGCCGTTTTTGCTCGAACATTAAATGCCTCCAAATGGTATTTAATTAACTTCCCGGGGTGAAGAAACCCTTTTTGAGAACTCAGAGTGAGTAAATTGGCCATTTTCATGCACTTTTAACCATTCCATAAATCTTGTGTTTTGGGCCCCTGGAAGCATGAAAATCACTTTAAACATGCTAATTTTAGCTCTAACACTGATGATCCACCTACAAATGTGAACTGACGTTCAAAAATAAAACATTTGAAAACGGACCATTTTCCACATTTCTGAAGCATGACGTAATGGGGGGGTGTTATCTCTTTTGTCGAAAATCAGCCGTTTTTGCTCGAACATTAAATGCCTCCAAATGGTATTTAATTAACTTCCCGAGCCCCTGGAAGCATGAAAATCACTTTAAACATGCTAATTTTAGCTCTAACACTGATGATCCACCTACAAATGTGAACTGACGTTCAAAAATAAAACATTTGAAAACGGACCATTTTCCACATTTCTGAAGCATGACGTAATGGGGGGGTGTTATCTCTTTTGTCGAAAATCAGCCGTTTTTGCTCGAACATTAAATGCCTCCAAATGGTATTTAATTAACTTCCCGGGGTGAAGAAACCCTTTTTGAGAACTCAGAGTGAGTAAATTGGCCATTTTCATGCACTTTTAACCATTCCATAAATCTTGTGTTTTGGGCCCCTGGAAGCATGAAAATCACTTTAAACATGCTAATTTTAGCTCTAACACTGATGATCCACCTACAAATGTGAACTGACGTTCAAAAATAAAACATTTGAAAACGGACTATTTTCCACGTTTCTGAAGCATGACGTAATGGGGGGGTGTTATCTCTTTTGTCGAAAATCAGCCGTTTTTGCTCGAACATTAAATGCCTCCAAATGGTATTTAATTAACTTCCCGAGCCCCTGGAAGCATGAAAATCACTTTAAACATGCTAATTTTAGCTCTAACACTGATGATCCAGCTACAAATGTGAACTGACGTTCAAAAATAAAACATTTGAAAACGGACCATTTTCCACATTTCTGAAGCATGACGTAATGGGGGGGTGTTATCTCTTTTGTCGAAAATCAGCCGTTTTTGCTCTAACATTAAATGCCTCCACATGGTATTTAATTAACTTCCCGAGCCCCTGGAAGCATGAAAATCACTTTAAACATGCTAATTTTAGCTCTAACACTGATGATCCACCTACAAATGTGAACTGACGTTCAAAAATAAAACATTTGAAAACGGACCATTTTCCACATTTCTGAAGCATGACGTAATGGGGGGGTGTTATCTCTTTTGTCGAAAATCAGCCGTTTTTGCTCGAACATTAAATGCCTCCAAATGGTATTTAATTAACTTCCCGAGCCCCTGGAAGCATGAAAATCACTTTAAACATGCTAATTTTAGCTCTAACACTGATGATCCACGTACAAATGTGAACTGACGTTCAAAAATAAAACATTTGAAAACGGACCATTTTCCACATTTCTGAAGCATGACGTAATGGGGGGGTGTTATCTCTTTTGTCGAAAATCAGCCGTTTTTGCTCGAACATTAAATGCCTCCAAATGGTATTTAATTAACTTCCCGGGGTGAAGAAACCCTTTTTGAGAACTCAGAGTGAGTAAATTGGCCATTTTCATGCACTTTTAACCATTCCATAAATCTTGTGTTTTGGGCCCCTGGAAGCATGAAAATCACTTTAAACATGCTAATTTTAGCTCTAACACTGATGATCCACCTACAAATGTGAACTGACGTTCAAAAATAAAACATTTGAAAACGGACCATTTTCCACATTTCTGAAGCATGACGTAATGGGGGGGTGTTATCTCTTTTGTCGAAAATCAGCCGTTTTTGCTCGAACATTAAATGCCTCCAAATGGTATTTAATTAACTTCCCGAGCCCCTGGAAGCATGAAAATCACTTTAAACATGCTAATTTTAGCTCTAACACTGATGATCCACCTACAAATGTGAACTGACGTTCAAAAATAAAACATTTGAAAACGGACCATTTTCCACATTTCTGAAGCATGACGTAATGGGGGGGTGTTATCTCTTTTGTCGAAAATCAGCCGTTTTTGCTCGAACATTAAATGCCTCCAAATGGTATTTAATTAACTTCCCGAGCCCCTGGAAGCATGAAAATCACTTTAAACATGCTAATTTTAGCTCTAACACTGATGATCCACGTACAAATGTGAACTGACGTTCAAAAATAAAACATTTGAAAACGGACCATTTTCCACATTTCTGAAGCATGACGTAATGGGGGGGTGTTATCTCTTTTGTCGAAAATCAGCCGTTTTTGCTCGAACATTAAATGCCTCCAAATGGTATTTAATTAACTTCCCGGGGTGAAGAAACCCTTTTTGAGAACTCAGAGTGAGTAAATTGGCCATTTTCATGCACTTTTAACCATTCCATAAATCTTGTGTTTTGGGCCCCTGGAAGCATGAAAATCACTTTAAACATGCTAATTTTAGCTCTAACACTGATGATCCACCTACAAATGTGAACTGACGTTCAAAAATAAAACATTTGAAAACGGACCATTTTCCACATTTCTGAAGCATGACGTAATGGGGGGGTGTTATCTCTTTTGTCGAAAATCAGCCGTTTTTGCTCGAACATTAAATGCCTCCAAATGGTATTTAATTAACTTCCCGGGCCCCTGGAAGCATGAAAATCACTTTAAACATGCTAATTTTAGCTCTAACACTGATGATCCACTTACAAATGTGAACTGACGTTCAAAAATAAAACATTTGAAAACGGACCATTTTCCACATTTCTGAAGCATGACGTAATGGGGGGGGTGTTATCTCTTTTGTCGAAAATCAGCCGTTTTTGCTCGAACATTAAATGCCTCCAAATGGTATTTAATTAACTTCCCGGGGTGAAGAAACCCTTTTTGAGAACTCAGAGTGAGTAAATTGGCCATTTTCATGCACTTTTAACCATTCCATAAATCTTGTGTTTTGGGCCCCTGGAAGCATGAAAATCACTTTAAACATGCTAATTTTAGCTCTAACACTGATGATCCACCTACAAATGTGAACTGACGTTCAAAAATAAAACATTTGAAAACGGACCATTTTCCACATTTCTGAAGCATGACGTAATGGGGGGGTGTTATCTCTTTTGTCGAAAATCAGCCGTTTTTGCTCGAACATTAAATGCCTCCAAATGGTATTTAATTAACTTCCCGAGCCCCTGGAAGCATGAAAATCACTTTAAACATGCTAATTTTAGCTCTAACACTGATGATCCACCTACAAATGTGAACTGACGTTCAAAAATAAAACATTTGAAAACGGACCATTTTCCACATTTCTGAAGCATGACGTAATGGGGGGGTGTTATCTCTTTTGTCGAAAATCAGCCGTTTTTGCTCGAACATTAAATGCCTCCAAATGGTATTTAATTAACTTCCCGGGGTGAAGAAACCCTTTTTGAGAACTCAGAGTGAGTAAATTGGCCATTTTCATGCACTTTTAACCATTCCATAAATCTTGTGTTTTGGGCCCCTGGAAGCATGAAAATCACTTTAAACATGCTAATTTTAGCTCTAACACTGATGATCCACCTACAAATGTGAACTGACGTTCAAAAATAAAACATTTGAAAACGGACCATTTTCCACATTTCTGAAGCATGACGTAATGGGGGGGTGTTATCTCTTTTGTCGAAAATCAGCCGTTTTTGCTCGAACATTAAATGCCTCCAAATGGTATTTAATTAACTTCCCGAGCCCCTGGAAGCATGAAAATCACTTTAAACATGCTAATTTTAGCTCTAACACTGATGATCCACCTACAAATGTGAACTGACGTTCAAAATAAAACATTTGAAAACGGACCATTTTCCACATTTCTGAAGCATGACGTAATGGGGGGGTGTTATCTCTTTTGTCGAAAATCAGCCGTTTTTGCTCGAACATTAAATGCCTCCAAATGGTATTTAATTAACTTCCCGGGGTGAAGAAACCCTTTTTGAGAACTCAGAGTGAGTAAATTGGCCATTTTCATGCACTTTTAACCATTCCATAAATCTTGTGTTTTGGGCCCCTGGAAGCATGAAAATCACTTTAAACATGCTAATTTTAGCTCTAACACTGATGATCCACTACAAATGTGAACTGACGTTCAAAAATAAAACATTTGAAAACGGACTATTTTC